>NW_019384475.1:1239738-1246889 GCF_000671375.1 Centruroides sculpturatus
AATAATAAATATAAAATTCATTTTATCAATAAATAAAAATTATAAATAAATTTAGAATAAATTTTGATAAAAATATACAACAAATTAATATTTTAAAATACTTTTATGAATAAATTTAATAAAAAAAAAGCAATTTTTTTCCATTTATATTTCATACTTTTCTTAATTGTTTAAATATTATAGAAAAGATATAAAAGTCTTAGTTGTTATATTTATTTCATTTATTTATGACTCTTATTATTAGATAATAAAGAAAAAAAAGATGAACATATTTGATAGATGTATTGAAAGATAAGAAAAGATTATCAGAAATGTCTAGAACAGAAGATTGTGAGAGGAGGAATTATGAGTTCACATCTAAGATCCATTTAAACAGAAAAATAAAAAATGTTAGAAAGAAGTTACTAACTTATATACTTTTTTACTAAATTTATAATGGAAGTTTCTCTTTTCTTATTTTTTTTATTATGTTTTATAAAACATTTCTGTTGCTAAATGGTTTTAAATTTGTTGCTCCATTTAGAATGTTCTAAATTTAGTTATTTATTTATTTTAAAAATTGTTATGGAAATAAATTTGAAAAGTCATAGAATAATTTTTACTGAAATTATAACAAAATTAGTTAAATTATTTATTATTTATATATATTTTAGTACAATTTAATGTTGCGTAAAACAAAATTTATACATTATATATAATATATATCAAGTCATTGCAAATATAGAAATAAAGTTTTAGTTCATTAGTTTATTTATAATGAAATCTCAAAGAAGAAATGAAAGTTATATAATGAAAAATTCTTATATTTATAATCTATTTTAAATTGAAATTAAAAAGAAAAGATAAAATCTAATGTTACTTGTAGAGAGTAATATATTTATACTTACGCAATATGCTTTTGCGTAATGATATTTTGTGTATTTTTTTTTAATTCGTGTCTCGAATTTCATTTGTACATTTCGTGTATTTCGTTTATTCAATAGCATTTCATGAGATTTTAGAGTCTCTTTCTCTAAAATTCATTTGTTTGGTATTTACGTTACCGCTATTTCATAAGTTTTGAAACCCATATACAATATTTAAACTGCCATTTATTTCACATTTATTCAACATCATTTTGAGAATTTTTATAACTCGTATCTCTAAAATTTCATTTATTTTATTTGAATTGCTAAATATTTTTACATTTCTGAGCTTAAACTGTAAAATGCCATTTAAAATTTAATAAATACAAACGTTCAAGTTAAAGTAAGAATTTCCAATTTATTTACTAGCCATCCTCGAGGGGTCAATCGATTTATTTGGAAGGTCTATACGTAAAGTTTCCAGATTTTTATATTTAAAATCAGTGCATTTTTTTTATTTCTCATGTCCATGGAAAAACTACATTCCAATATAAATTAATTTGTATTTGAAAACTTCTGTATTATATATATGTTGATATATAATAATAATACTGTAATGTTGAATATATATATCAACATTATCATTTGCATTAATAAATGGGTTATTCTCATTTGAAAAGCCCAGAAAAGAGTAATTTTATGTATTTTTTCATAAAAAATAAACTTACAACTCTGAATTCTTTACTACATATTTACTAACATTTTAACATTTTATTTTTACTATTTAATTTTAAAAAATACGAAATTGTAGTACTGTAGTTCTCGTTTTCAGATTGAGCATATTGAAATATTAATTTTATTCTAAAATTTCTAATGTCTTTCAAATTGAAATATAATAAAATATATATTTATATGTCGCGCTGGTATTCTGAATAATATCCTAAGGTTAATAATGATACTGTACTAAAAAGCATTATAATTTACATCTCATGTGACATACGCAACCATTACTAATACAGTGAATCTGTTAACGCGAATTAGTCGAGGAAAAAGAATTCGGACTTCAGGTTAAAAAGTTTCGAGGAATTCGAGTTAACCAGTTTGATTTAACATGTTATGTTAGACGATTGTGGAAGAAAAATGACATCGAGTAAACGCGACTTTGAGTTATCCAGATTTCATTGTATTCTCTGGGCGACATTATTTTTGAATGGAGACTTACAGTATAATAGTAGAGAAAAGGCGGAGTTCATGGAAAAGGCTGAAAAACTCCCTTTACTCAAGTTGAAGGGAATTAGGGACTGGAGGAAACTATTCAGTATTTTTTTTTTTAAAAAAATTAGTGCAACTTTAAAATCTGGCACATATTTGAAATCAGAACACAATCTCTAAAATCAATACTCTGGTCACTTTGCATGATACGTTAGTTAGGGTCGTTTGGAGTTAATTTAAAAAATTTATTTATATTACTTTTAAAAAATAAAATAATAATTATGTTTTATTTTAGTAAAATAAAAATTAAACCATTTCTGTTTGGCTTTTTATATCCCATTTGTAACTTATCTTAATTTGTATCAGTATAGAAATCGGTCGGTGAATTAAATGTAATTTTGAAAAATCGACAAGCAGAAAAGGTCATGAACCCCTGACTAAAGTGAAAATAATTGGATTATTTACTAAACTTAACCATTCTTCATCTGTACTATAAAATGTTCTTAATGTTTTTATAACACTTATATTTTAGAAAAACATTAAATTTTATATTATTAAATGTTTCATTTATTTATATTTTAAACTTATTTATTTAAACGTTCAAGAACGTCTTATTTATTTTATTTTAATAAGTTTATTAAGTTAATTTCGAACATTTTATCGATTTAACGTTATCTAAATCAGTTATAATTAGACCAGAATTATGTTATATCGAATTATTGAGATATATTATATTTGTTAAGATAGATAATGAAAACAACTTTATCATAATTAAAATAAATAAATAGCTTTTGTATATAATTTAATAATAAAAAATCATTAAAAACGAGAAAAATTAGTTTTAATAAGATTCATTATTTTCAGATTTCTACTAAAAATGTTTTTCCCTGCTCTAAGCATACAAAATTATTTTTAAAATGTTTTAAAATTGCCATTTATACAAATTTTTTTCATCATTAAAAATGGTTTAGAATTTAATAATTTAAATTGAGGAGAGTTTTTATATTCAATTTAATTTTAAAAATCGAGTTGTTTGCGTTACAGACTAACAACAGACCGAGTTTATGAGCAGTTTTTTTATTAATAAAAAGTATTAAGTAACGAAAGTGCGTTGTAAAATATTAAACTTTTAAGTTTAATATTCTGCTTCTATTTATAATATTAAATGAAATATCTTGAAGACAATTTTATTAGTTTAATCTTAATAGATAACTGTTAAAACTTTCAAAATAATACAGTATTTTAAAATTAAAATAAGTTATAAAGTTCTATTGAAAGTAAGAAATAATAATAATGATATTAGAAAATGTTTATTACCATTATCTAATAACTACAAGCCAAATTTCCTTGGTTATATTTTGGCTATACTTTAAACATCGAAGCCAACGAGGTGTAATATACTACATAGAGTAGCTGTAGCGACGCAATGTTTAAAGAAAATTGAATACTCATCCACCATTTTCCTTTTAGTCAAGGGGGCATGCCATTTATGTTGTGTGAAAGCAACAAGCTAGAATATTCTAACTTGTAAAAGTGTGCGAAGGAAAGGAAGAGTTTTAACTGGGATGGTGCGAGTCAAAATGACCCTACTTAGTTGTTATTTACTTTCAAAATTAAAAAAAAAAGACATTTGTTTCTTTAACCCTTTATTTAAACGTTTCTAAAAAAACAAACATTTTTTTGAGTTCAGGAGGTCTCAAAACATAGAGGAACTCCGAGGGTCAAATTTGACACGATTCCAATTCTTTCCCTTGTTATGTTTAATAAATAACAACGGAAAAGTAAAATTAAGAATGTTTAGAAATGCATTTAACTTATTCTGCAGCAATAAGTTAAATGCATTTCTAAACATTCTTAATTTTACTTTTCCGTTGTTATTTATTAAACATAACAAGGGAAAGAATTGGAATCGTGTCAAATTTGACCCTCGGAGTTCCTCTATGTTTTGAGACCTCCTGAACTCAAAAAAAAAAAAAAATGGAAAACATATTCTGTGTATTGTGTGTTTGCGTCTATAAGAAACGAAATTTGGCATGATAGTTTGTATATAAGAAACAGAAAAGTGGTTAAAGGTTAAAGGGGTGGGGAGATAGAGGGGTATCATGTGTCATATCGCAAGAGAGATCGGACTTAATGAAGATGTTGTTCTTTATTAACACTTACAATTTTTTAAAAACTAAAACTCATCACTACCTTCAAAATTAAGTTTTTTGCCATTCGATAAAATTAAAAAAATTAAAAATATAAAAAATTATGAGTAAAGGCTTCGTTTTCCTGTGATATTTATCACATCTTTCTTAATTATCTGCAATTAACATAGACCAAGAATAAAACAGTTTGCTTTATTTTTCCTATTTAATAATGTATTTCGGATTGGTAATTTTCCAATTCCTCTTCAAGCTTATGGCTTCAGTGTCTAAGGTTGTTGTCTATAACATAACAAAGAAAATGTTTGTTCATGTTAATATAGTTTTATTATCCGAAATGGTGCATATAGTGCACAATTTGTACAAATCCTAATGGTGGAGTTTCTACATATCAGTCTCTTTCAATTACTGGTATGTTTTCTTTGTCTATGGTTGATGGGCAAATGCAACACTTCTTCCATTTACCAATTATTAAATCCTTATTACCTATTAGAAGGATTTTAACTTCAACAATGTGGTTTATAATAGGACAGGTCAAAATGTAGTTTTTTTATTATAAATATTTTCGCAACTTGAAACCAAAATTTTCATAAACAAACCATAACTATGATAAAAACACAAGAACACTACTTATATTCTGTAAAAGAAAAAAATACTGTCCGAAAAAAATCAACAATGTACTATGGTACGGATCAGACTGACCCAAGTACACTATAAATAAACAATCATATAGCTGAGAGTAAAGCCCTTCAAGACCTGGCTCGTACTTAGATTATAAAAATATTGTTATATTGAGGGTTAAGTATTACACTCGCCACTTTAAACTCTGTTCTTCCTTCTTTATAATAAATAAATAAAATCTAGAAAATAGCTAAATTTGAGATGAAACAATCTAGATTTATATCAAATTAGGTTATCTAATTGACTAAATCTCAAATCTTGGGGCGCACAAAACAATCTAGATTTAGTTAAGAAAAATAGATTCTAAAGTGACAATCCTGCCTAACACTTGATATAGACTTCAATGTTTTGACTTAAAATAAAATGGCGGTCGATAGTACTCGTTGTTGCCACCAAGAGCGCTGTATCTAAGATCGCAGTCACTCTATATAGTACATTATAGCGCGTTGATTGAAACTAAATAATTTGATCTTAAGATTGGCAGTTAGGTTGCCATCTTTAATCCAGTCCAGTCTTTAGGCCAAATTATTTAGCTTCGATATTTAAAGCTTAACTAATTAATTGTAAGTTGAATGTCTTTGAGCTATATTTTGGCTATGTGTTTTTGGACACACGGTTTTATTTAAAAAGTTAGTAAATTTTAATTTTTAGTTTATAATAATAATAATAATTAGAAAGTTTAACTAAAACTTCCTGCTAGTCGACTCGGGAACAGTGTCGGTAATTATACCAGAGTCTTTTTTCAACTCTTTCATCCCTGTGGCACTAGGAGGGCCTCTTTTAGCAAGCCCATTATGGATTCGGCCAGGCCCACAATGGGGCGGCTGAGTGGTGAGGAACGGGGCCCGACATCTCCGGACGGCCCAATCCCCGAAAATTTTACGGGGATTTTTCGACCCGTTCGGATTCAGTCCTGAGTCCTCCAGAGCTGTAGGCTACCACTTTGACCGCTCGGCCATCCGGCCATCTACCGTTCCTAAGTCATAGACAAGCTACCCACTAGTTCGAATTCTAATTTCCACTAACGTGGCATGATATCGAGCCCGAGCTTGGGCAGAATATTAAAAATTCTTAGGCTTATTATCTTAGACTGCCCAAAAAACGTAAATAATTTTATAACACATTACTGTATATATATGAATATCGATTTCCCGAAATTTCCCACCAAAGATGGGATGTGTTAATGACACCGGTAATCAATGTTGCTGCGTTAGTGGATTCCCACTAAATTTAGTGGGAATCCACTAACGCAGCAACACTGATTACCGGAGTCATTAACTAACAATTGACTCCATACTGTCAAATTCGTTTATGTGTACAGTACTTATGTGACATTGAATTCATCTTACTTCTAAGAATCCGATAATCTCCTTAGATTGCCGGACACATTTCGGTTCTATATAGGTCGGATTATCGAAATTGTGTTGTAGTAATTATATAAATTTTAATTAGCTCAATAACAATAAAATTAAATGTAGAAAATAACCAAAAGTTTAATAAAATTTTAAAAAATTATTCGTCTTTATTAATTATTAATTGCCATTAATTAACTAAGATTATTTAATCACAGTTATTATTATTTATAAAATTAAATCATGTTTAAATGTAATTAAATGTAGAATTTTTTGACATGTTACAACATTGTAATTATTATTAATTAATCTTAGTTTATTATTCTTGAAAGGTTCCTACTGATAAATTCAGTAGTAAAATATCTGTTTTAAAATTCAAATAGAAACATTATTGAAATAATATAATTAGACAATGTTTACTTTTCTATTAGTTACATGACAATCAATAACCAACTTCCTCTTCAAACTCTATATTAATTATTGAATTTGTTTCTATAAGAAACATACTTTGCTTTATAAAATCATGTTTAAATATAGAAAGCACTTCTTTATTTTAATTGCAGTTTCATGTATTAAAATTTTATTTTTATTTGTAACAAATCATTTGGAATTTTATGCACTTTTCTGTAATTACAGATTGCAGTACATTAAGGAAATAATAATACAAAACTTTGTTTCTGTTTGTTTCTAAACCACTAATTACACTTCCTTAAGTGATTAATCTAAATTAGAAACCTCTTAAAGTATCTTTTTCTTTGTAATGAGCCATTATTGATCATTAAATTTGTTTTTTTTTAATTTATAAAATATAATACAGACAATCCATAGACAAAGCACATAAATAATTATTTTAAAGTTTTATTATTTAAATTATTTATCATTAATTGTTATTAATTAAAGCTTTAAAACTGTTT
>NW_019384475.1:1247438-1266027 GCF_000671375.1 Centruroides sculpturatus
TTATTTTTTCATTGAATTTTATATATTTTTTTAACTTATTTTATCAATAAAAAATGTTTGATTTAAAATTTAGCAAAATAAATTGAAACACAAGTAATTTATGTTATATTAAAATTATGTTTTAATAAATGCAAACATGAATTTTTAAACACAATTTTAATTACAATAAGAATTAAAATTCTGTATGCAGATTATATTAAAAATATGTACAATATTAGCATTTTTCAATTACTTTTTACTACTTAAAATTCTGAAGAATATAAAGTAGCTAAAGAAGATATGCATGTAGAAAAGTTAAAGCAATTAAACCTAAGATTTTTAAAATATTTGCTCATTATTTAATATTTAATTTTGTTTTACTTTGAGTTTAAATACTAAAAATGAAAATAATTATTTATTTATAACTGAATATAGTTAATTAAATGTGTAACCAGATGAAGTAATTTAATTAAAATCTCTTCAGTTACATCAATAATGTTATTTTTATCAAAGAAAAATATAAAATTTCATAGAAACATTAAATGATTTTTATTGATTTTAATTTATCAGATTTATTCTAAACTTTTACTTTTCTTATCTAAGTCACGTTTATTGCCAGAACAATTGGTTCTTCTCAAAGTAAAGAATCTTCAGAAGAACAAAAGAAGATTATGCTTCAACTCCTTTTAATTACAAGAAAGTAATAATCAATAGAATTAATCTATATTGAAGAAAATACTTTAAATGCGATTTCTCTTAATTAAAAATTAAATAAATACTGTAAAATTTATCAAAAAATCTTGCTTTTTTTTAAAGATATAGATTGAAAGCTGATAAAATTATTTTAAGGTATTAAATTCTGTGAATTTTTATTATTATTATTTATGATGAATTATGTGCGAAAGATGTAAAGAATGGTATATTTTATGGAAAATGAAACGTATAATGGAGGAAAATAATTCACTGTCATTCGAGAATAGGATGCATCATCAGCGCTTTAAATCATAGTTATTGCATTTTTGAAGACATCCGAGATCGTTCATTTGTATTCTTTTTTCGTAAATATTTTTTTTTTACTTTTTAATAAAATAGAAGACATAAACTGTCTCACCAATTCTGTATTAGTTAGCATCATGTATCTTCTCTCTATGCTATTTTTCAGTGGGTTTTTATTCACAAGTTTTTATTGGTTATTCTATCTTCTAATTTATTTTTTAAATATTTAATTTTTTTTTAATTTTAAAGAGAACATATAAATTTAAAAAATAATATTTTTTATAAATTTGTGCTATATATTGCTGTTATTTTAAGGCTAACAAGCAATTCTCTGTACGTGAGTTGTTTGTGGACAATTCTAAATTTTAAATTAAAAATTGAATCATTATCAATTTTTATAATCGCAATAAAATTTCGATTTAGTGCCATTTATTCCCCACTAAAATTTGCACTAAATCGAGTATCGTACTAAAATGAAATATCTCACACGAGTAATTATTTTTTATTGTGACATCGTCACAATGCCGGGCTGAAGTTTTTAATCATATTTTTAATTTATTTAATTTAAAATATATGCTCTCCACGTGAAATTAGTAGTGGCTTGCCCCTGTATATCATCCTTTTCCTGTTAGCAAAATAATCGTACCAGTCATTGGTCATCTATCGCCTTTCAGGGAAAATGTTTGAATTGAAATAACATTACTTCCGGTGTGTATCGGACGTTCGTATATAGTTAATCGGGGCCTCCTACTCCTACGTTTTTCACGTCTGATCTCGATTTTATCTATCTACTGCCGTTCTCGAGATTAAGGACGGACAGAAAGACTAAAGAGAGTAGGAATTTATAGGTCTACAATTTTTTTCTAATTGTAGCCCAAAAATAAGAAATAGATGTATACAATAATAAAGGCTATACCAAATTTAGTTTGAGTATTTGAATTGAGTATTAGTTTAGAATATTAGTTTGAGTATTGAAATTTACGTTATTTGCTAATAACAATGTCACCTGTAACGAAAAATGGTATATTTAATAATTCACAGATACCGAGGTTAGGCTATTTAATTAATAGTTATGGGGAATATCTGTACACTAGTGCTTCATTGGCCCCTTACGATGGTGGCTCTTTATCTTAATTTGATTATAATTTGTCACACTTTATTGATCTGGCGTATTTAAAGTTGACAAATAATTTAACATCCTAAATATTTTATTACTGAGCTAAGGCTAGATTTATACACAATCCAAACTAGTTACACTGTTACAGATTAGAACCTCTCGCTGTTCTTTGAAATTATCTTGTATTGTCCATTGTTATTGGAAGAAGAAAGGGGCAAAGTGTAAATTCGGCTTTGTGCCAGTCGATGATTTATAAAGCGATGTAACCAAATATTCGAGTGCTTTATAACGGATTTTAGTAGTTTTAATTAAAAAGCTTATTATTAATTTTTCAAAATTTAATTCCTTTTTTTCAAGTAGATCATATAATAAAAGAACATTTAAGTGGCTGTAAATTATCACAAAATTTATGAGCTAAGAGTTTTAAATACAAGAAGTAAGTTTATGTTTTTAATTATATTTATTTTATGTTTTCTGGAGAAAGAAAAATTGCTTCTTAATCAATAAGAAAAAAAGATCTAGCTTCAGGCAGATTGACATCTGTTGCATGGTGAGTTCATATTTTGGAGTCGAGTTTTATACAATCCTCTATCAGGGCATCGGGGCCAGAGAAGTGTTAAATCTGACCTTTAAGTCGACTTTTATGGAAATCGCGATGAAATTTTACGATCGAAGTTTTATGAAAATCCAAGTTTTGTGAACGTAGAAGCTGTTAGAGTTGACTTTGCTTAGCTTATTGCTTTTCAACTTTACAAATATTATCAGAAACATTTCATGACTAAGTTTGTTATTATACATTTCTGAATACACATTTCTCATTTATCCAGTAACTGCTGTAATTTAAATAATGGTTTTTCTAAATTAATTAATTTTCAACCGTAAAATTATCTTCTATTTTGCTTCTGATTATCTAATGTTGATTAAACTTGTTTTTGTGTTTTGTTGAAGAAATATGTAATTAAAATCGTATTTTTGACCTCTTAAGCAAAACAAACAAAAAAAAAAAAACGATAACATTACTTAAAAATCATAATTTCCGTTTGTGGTGCTTGCAGTCTATATTTTGGGAAGCTGCTAAAATATATGAATTTAATACAGTAATTGAGATAAATTATTAATAATCCTGCCAAATATTGTAATTTTGTATTGATAATTATCAATGCTATGGCATTATTTTTATACTTTTCTTCAATAATTATCTTAAATAATGTTGATTATGTTTATGTTTTACTAAAGAAATGCATTATTAAAACTTGCATTACTAATCTCTTCAACATAGAAAAACGACATTATTTAAAAATTATAATTCTTTATTTGTAAAGTTCGTAATCTATCGATTGAGAAGCTGTAAAAATACCGTATTTGCTCAAATATAAGACGATCTCGCATATAGGACAAGGTGTGTCTTTAAAGATCAAAATAAAGAAAATTAGATTTAATAATATAATTCTAATTTTATTTCGTTTAATAACAAATAAAATATCAAATGCACGTAAATTCACACATTGTCCCGCAAAAATTACTGGCATCTTAAACTTCAAGGAAAAATCTTGTAAATGTACATTGTTCACAGCTGGACAATCGGGAACCTTTTTTGCCGATTCTTAACAGTCGAATTCTCTCTTCGTCGATTACAATTATGAATTTCTTCGAATTTCCAAATAATCATCTGTTTTCACGTGGGAATGGATTAAAACTTGCATCGGACTCCGATGCAATTTTGGAATTCAATTCAAAAGCTTTGCTTTTCCTATTGCTATTCATCTTTACTCCTGGCAATACACTCAAACGACCCAGATAAAATACTTTTGTTTTTAAACACCAGAAGGTGAGAATCCGGTAAAATATGTGAATACATAGTTTACAAAAATTATACAAAAACGAAAAGAATCCTTTTCTCGTGCGTATAGGACGACCTAGGTTTTTAAAGCAGTGAAAAATGGATAAAAACCTCGTCTTATATGCGAGTAAATACGGTATATAATTGTTTTAATGAAATAATTAATTATCTGAAAGAATTATCATTAATTTTTATTAATTTTCCTAAAGTAAATACGCTAAAAATAATCAATAATTTAATAGATCTATTGACTGTAACGAAAATCAATAAGATCTAAAATCACTTCCAATTGTTTTCTGTAGTAATGAACTCTATTTGTTATGCATTCCCAGTATGGGGATTTGAATTGGCTGTCATTTTGAAATATAATATGTATAAGGGAATTGTTTTGTTTGTATAAAAGAAGTAAAAGAAGTATCTGGCTATGCCATGGGACGTGATGTAAATAGATTAAGGATAGAAGCTTTTCTTTTATAATTAGGATTATGAAATTTTACAAGAGAATTACTAATAATGATAATGTAATAATTAAAAATATTTTGGATGAACTTAAAATTATAGCTATTTAGAAAATGGTTATAATAACAATTGGTTCAACAAATTCAGTTCAATATTGATGACTATGGTATGTCATATTATATTTAACTCGACTGAAAAGGACTAGAAATTTGGTTATACAAATTTATTGAACAATATGTTTAATATATCAATTAATTAGGAAATGAAGTGTCTACAAAATTTCAAATTTCATAGTTGGCATATAAATAGACTGAGTTTCCCATCTTTGAATAGTTATATCTTTTACCAAATGTCCATTTAAAATGAAAATATTATACAGTCGACCCCCCTATAACGTACGTTCCTATAACGGAAATTCCTATAACGTAGCGAAAAAATTGTAGCAACTTTCGTATAACGTACCTCCTATAACGTCGTTCCGCGAGAAGATTGATAGAGTCTGGACCAATAGTGGATGAGCAGCCGAACTACTTTCCTCCGACCCTGCGCCACGCTACGGAGCGGCTAAATTGAGTTTGCTATCGTCTGTTTAGTATTATATATAAATTATATATAAATTAGGTACTGTACATATAATTATATATTAATTATATATAAATTAGGTACTGTATATATAATTATATATTAACTTAATTTATTGTAACTTTATTATAATTATATATATGCTTTCTGCCGCCTGGCAACACGCTACGGAGATTTTAGGCTAGTAAGTTGAGTTTATTATCGTCTGTACAGTATGTAAATTAGGTACCGTAAGTCTAATACAGCACTAATTTTATACATTTCTTGTGAAAGAAACACTTCTTATTCAACGGCCATAAAAATTATTTATATTAATGATGTCTCCAAAGTTCAACGAAGTCTTCGCAGAAAAATAAGTTGTTAGAAATCGCGGCCGCCGTTTAATGTGCTGTTCCGCGATGAAAACCAGCTTTAAGCAACGGCGTAGTCGAACGGTACACACTCGGTAAGTAATCCTATAATTTTTTGTTTATAGCGTAGTTTATACAGATTATTCCCAAAAAATTATACGTGTTTTGGAAATGTTGAGTGGAATTAGTCTAGAATCGGTTAATTTTATAGAAGAAAACTTTTCAAACAGCCTTAGTCCGTAAAGTTCCCATCTATCTGGCTGCGATTGGCTCATGTATTTAATCATTCCTACAACGTAATTTTCGGTTAGCGTGGAACGTATCTAAGCGTTATAGGGGGGTCTACTGTATATACAGTGAAGATTGAATTATTTTTATGTCATGATAGACTCAAATTTTTTGAAGTTAATTGCACACGTAAAATTGTCAAAGTCAATTTTCTATATTCCATTTATGTTGCGAATGTAAAGAATTAAAAAATCTTGAGGAAGTGCGACATTTTTGAGTGATTGTAACTTGATTTAGGATTTAAGTTATTTCGAAGACGTGCAACGCTAAATTTTAGATAATATGAATTATTTTTTGGCTACAATAATTTAAATTAATAGGCTCTTTGTTAAAATATTATCGTTTGTTATGTTATGCTTATTTACTTTAATGGTTTAAAAAAATAATGCTTGCAGTTTGTGTTATCTTCGTATTTACAGAATTAAAAACAATGTACTCCCCTGTAACTGGAATATAATCCCTATTATGGTATATAAACGATTTGATTTGACTAATTTTTTTCAAAATTTATACTGAAAGTAATAATTTTATTTAATGAAATAATTGTTTGTAAAATATTTTCATGTAAGATGTTCATGAAGCTTATTTTTCAGTATTTTTTTGACGGAATTTATTACTAAAATCGTGTTTTCAACATCATAAACACACAAAAACTATAAAATAATTTAAAAATTACGAGTTTTATTCTCATAGAGTTTCTGATCTACTGAAATATATGAATTAAATGAAATTATTACAATAAATTAATGATAATTTTCCATATAACGCTATTTCAAACTTAAAATTATCATTTTACTCAATAGATTATGTTACTTTTTAGATATTTTCATGTAAAATATTTAAAATTAAATTATATTTACATCTTAACTGAGTATTTTATACTATAAAATACTCAGTTAAGATTTGTGAATATTTTATACTATAAAATATTCACAAAATGGATTTTACATTAGCACATAATAAAGTCTTTTTTTATTTTAATTTATTTCCTTATAAACAAGTAAAAGTACAGTAATAATTTTACTCATTAAAGAATTTTCCCTAAAGGATAATTGATATTTAATTACACTTATTTATCATTATAAATTATGTTTAGAATGATTAATTACATGACATTGTTTTCGGTTGTTGAGCCATTTAATAATATAAATACTATATTTACTTAATTTTTAAATAAACTAAAACATTACACACATTTAACAGTTTCATTTTCAGGTTATTCAATTAAGCAGCATCTTTAATGAAAAGCACGAAAAGTAATTTTCCAGTAAATTTTTTAAAATAAATAATTAAATACATGAATAGAAAAGATATGGAAAATAAATTAAATTAATCAACAAAACTAATTTAATAATTTTTGAATATTTAATTTTGTTTAAATAGTTCGTTTTTGTTGTACAATGCTTTGCTATTGAATTTAATTAAATTTAATACTTTAAAAAATTTCATGTATAATTGAATTTAATTAATAAAATTATTTGAACAGAATAATTTATAATAGCGTTTTCCAATTGTTTTTAATTGGAGATCTTTCTTATTACTTTCTTCTTCCAATAAATATTCTCAGGAGTTCGCGGACTACTTGTTGGAAATGCCATATGGCTTAGTTATCAAGCGAATTTCCTCTCATCCCTTTAAAATTTTGCTTATAAAAATAATGAAAACATAAGTTTAAAACAGTTATAAAATCAAAGTAATTTTAAAATAAAAACTACATAAACACTTTATTAAAACATTAAAATTAATATAAAATTTTATAGATTTAAGTAATTGATTCTTCAACCTATAAATCAATTAAGCTCCAAGACTAATTTTTTTTTATATAGTTACACAGTTTTATATTAATTATAACGTTGTAATAATTAAATAATTAAAATTTATAACCTTTATTTTAACGGAATTTGTAAGTTAATACTATAAATTTGTGTAATTTATACTAATTATTTTCTGTTATTAATGATATAAAATAACTAAAGTAATAAATTTGATGAGAAGAAAGGGTATTAAATTCACATAACGAATTTTTCAGGATCAAGTTAAATTGATCAAAGAAGTAAATGATAATGATTGAATTTGATCAACGATAACATTTTCTAAATTTGATCATTGATACAAATGGTGTAAATAATGGAATTTAAGTAAGAAAATTGATATTAGTTCTATAATCTAATAGTCCTTTAAATTGGTTCAATAAATTGTCCTTTCATTGAATAAATAAATTGAAAAAAAAATCACAATTTGATCAATAAAATTCATATTTTAACAATAAATAACTTTATAAACTTAATTAAAATCAATATTCAATTTAATTAATTAGTCAAATCCTACAGTTAATTTCATTTAAATGTCTTAAAAAATAATATTTAAATGCTTTTTAATACATTTAAATTATGTATAAAAATATAATTTTATATTTAATTATCATCAAAATTAAATGTGATTTATTTAAAATAAAGGATAAGCAATCATGATTTAAGAATTCTATAAATATCTTGATTAAGTAAATTTTAAAAATATATATATTCAATATTTTATTGAATAATTCATCTAAAAAATTATAAAATAAAGGAATTTATAAATAAATAAATTTATGTTTAGTACAGTGTATGGATTGATTTTTACGCTTGAAATTTAGTTAAGAAAATTAGATACTTAATAAATTATCATTGTAAATTGTTCTATTGTTTTAATTATTATTTTTTTAAATTGTAACTAACTTTTGGAGGATTTGGAGATTTTAGAGTGAAAATTAGTGCTTTTTAAAACCTATTTAAATACAGTCATACCCCGGACTTACGCGATAGGTGGGACCGAGCGATAACCGCGTAAGTCGGGGTATAATTTTGCATATAAATACATACAAATTATTTTTAATTGGGACCGGAGACTAAAGAAAACAATAATTTAGAAAAAAAATGTTTAATAAAATCTTAGATAATACATACGTATAACAAATTATATTATTATACAATTTTTCACATTAACTTGATTATCACACCATAATTTTAACATCGTTTCCATCTCAGCGATAATACCGTGACGTTTACGAATTATGCTTGAATTTAAAGATTGAGCATTTTTCGCAGCTTCGAGAATTTTTCTTTGCCTTTTATAACTGACCGACAATTCGAGTAGATCAAACTTCTTTGCCAATTCACAAATTTTCATTTTTGTATCGAAGTCTTTAATAATGTTAACTTTACATTCCAAAGATAAAGTTTTTCTTTTCTTGTTTGATGCAGAAGAATCAGTTCTACTTCGTTTGGATGACATAGTAGAGTGTTAAGATTAATCATATTCGTTATTGTAAACCGCGCTTAAGTTAGGCGCCATCTGTTCATTTCTTTTGTATGTCCGACGATCAAAAGACCGCTTGGGATCGAGTCTGTTTATAATTTGAAAGGTAATCTTGTCAGTTGTATATACAAAAGGTAAATTGTTTACAAAATGAGTCTTTGTTTATTATCTGATAAATGTATACTTTTTTCGTCAATTGTTCACGATTGCAGATGCCTTTTGTGTAAAATCCAAGTCGGATGTATGTAAGCTAATAAATGTTCTCGTTAATCTTATCTCGCCTTTTGGTTCGTTCACGGTTACAAGAAATCACTACATAGAGACTCTCAAGTCTCTGTAGATATAACAAACAGAAATAAATTACACAAAATAAATTGTAGCTATGCGTCGATTCCGCGCGACACGTCCGAACATTAAGCTGAACAATAGTGTGGGAGGAGTGAATAATCAAGCGTTGCGTGGCGCTCAAACAAAAGACGAATGGACGAGATTTGAAAATCGCGTAACTCCGGATTCGCGTAAGTCGGGGTAGCGTAAGTCGGGGTATGACTGTATTAAAAATCAATATTTAAGGTTCTATTTTTATTACGTAAAGAGTTTTCTTTGTGAAATATGTTTGGTAAAGTTGAAAAAAGCAGTTTAAAACATCAGTATGGAAGGTAAAATTCTTGGTTTGATCATACAATCCGATAGTTTAATGGTTGAAAATGGTAGCATGATCCAAAGGATGAAAGTCTGATGATAAATAAATCCATTATATTTATATTTGATCCGATATTCTTGAGATAAAAGCTTTACAAGACTGTAAAATAATTCGATTTCGAGTTCGGATCCCATTTAGAAACAAAGTTTTTACATGAATATTTTCATTCACAATATCTTTGTAACCAAATAGGTTATGATCCATATAATTTTTGTATTTTATCTGCAGTCTATATTAAGATAAAATCACATTATACTGTATAACATTCACGTGTTTTATCTGGCATTTTACATACTGATATTGCTTACAAAATCACTATAATGTCAATTGATATGATAAAATCCAGATGTGACATTATGCTGAGTGCAGAGTTAATGCATGCGTTTCGAGGAGAAGCTACCATTTCAAAACATTATCAAAAGTTCTCACTGTAATATGGTTCTGTTTATTCGATTTCTATATACAACGTCTCTTTAATAAATAAAAAAATACAAGTTTGGTAGACAATCTCACAGCTTTCTGGTTAGAAACAGCTTTATTTTGTGAATTGGATTACATCTAACCAGAAAGTTGTGAGATGTCTACCAAACTTCCTTTTTGTTTTAAAGAGACGTTGTATTAAAGAGACGTTAAAAAATTAGCAAAAGTACTTTAGTGGAAATTTTACTTTTCTTCTGAAAACGTTGAATTTATTTCACTTCGGTTTTCTAATATTAAATTTTGACATTTTTATGTCTAGCACATGCAGGTATAGAAAAATACAACTCTGTATAGTATCCACGGCTATTTATGCAGATATAAATATAAAATTTTATAACAAATTCCGAAAATTATAAAAAGTAGAATTGAACGCGCGTCTTTGATAACATACCAAAGGCTTGATTTATTGAAGAGTATGGTTCGGTCCTTACTGGATATCAATGAAAATAGAGATATAAAGTCTATATCAGATAGAAAATGAGAATAGAATCCATGATCTTTTGTAACATATCAAATACTTAGTTTGGTAAAGAATAGAGTATACGTTAAGTTTGTTACAGCTATACCTGAGGATGCTTATTAAGGGTCTTACATCCTGTAAGAAAAGTGTAATCAAAGTCTTTTGGCAACATACAAAATGCTTGGTTTACTCAAGGTTATAAGATTCAGTTCTCATTTATATATAAATGTGATTAGAGCTGTTACCAGATTTAATGTCTAAGAAAATAGGAACAGAATTTATTTGCTTTGATAGCTTACAGAATGTTTGGTTTATTGAAAGTACAATTCGGTTCTCACTTACGATATATAAGTTATAATGAAAATTATAAATCGGAAGTATATATAGTGGGAATCAAATACATCTTATGACAACATAACAAATGCTTAGTTTACAGATGGTTCGGGTTCGATTCCCACTTGTATACAAGTATAATTTAAAAGGGAAACTTGCGTTATTATTGGCTTCAATACAAAATCTTATATATAAAACTGGATTCAAGTCCATTGATAATATACAGTAATTGGCTTGGTTTAATTTATTAAAAATACAAGTTCGATTCACACCGTTTATTTGCAGAAATTTTCAATTTTTCTTCCAATGATTGAGATTTATATATTAAGATTTAAATAAGAATATTATTAATTTTAACTAAAGCTTAGTCAATTTTTTCTCTTATTTAAATAAAATAGTTTAAAATAAATATAATATTTCATTATCAACTTTACAAACAAACTACCACTGCATTAAGGAGGAATAAAACAAACAGAAAATTTTAAATTGTACAATGTATAATTTACTACAAAGATCAATCAAATTTATCAATAAATTATTAAATTACAATTTTAAGTCAATACTTTAACGTAATCTAAATACAATAATTTTATAATATTAGAAATAAATATAAAATGTAATTAAACTAAAATAAATTTAATAAAGTTTTTAATTAAAATCATTTCAATACAATTATCTTAGTCATAAAAACATTTTAAAAATCTACAAAATCATCTAAAAATGAACTGTTTTGCAATAAAAATCAAATAAAAACTTTTTTCTTAGTTAATTTTGAAATTTATTTACTTTTATAATAAAATTGGAACACAAATTACTTTTTAAAATGAACAAATAAGACTAAATTTATTTTAAATATTAATTCATTTACTTAAATTACTGTATACATAATAATATAAACATTTTAAATAGTTTAATATTAAATTATATCATTAAATTCAAATAAAAATATAAAAATTTACTACTATATTTTAGATTTTATTTAAAAATTCTCTTTAATACTTTACATTTTTATAATTTTTTAAATAAAAATTTGGTACTTATAGTCGGTATATTCAATATGATAAAGCGTACTATTACATTTTTATGAAGCGTACTACTTCATTTTTTGTTTTTTTTTAAATAAAAAAAGCCATTAATTTGTATCAAGAAAATTCTAAATTACTCCAGTGTTTTTAGATAAAGGGAAAGTAATTGTTGTGAATCTTAGAAATGTATTTTCAAGCCATCTGTTATTTTCTCAAAATTGTGTTTTAGAAGTATTTTTTTCTGCGATTTGTTAGATTTTAAAATAAAATCTTGCTTTTTTAAGTATAAAATTCATTTGATAAATTCTGTATTGTATAATTTATATGTTTTATACAAAAAATTGATTATAATTTATATTCATAAGCAAAAAATCGTTAATCAGGGAATATATTTGTATATATACAGGTGCATACTTTTCGTGATTATTAACAGAAATCATCACGATATCACGAAAAGTAAGCAAATGATGTGCATAATGGAAATCATCATCATTCAGGTAATATTTGATGATGATTTTCCTGATTGTCAACACAAAGCATTAGCAATAGGAGGGAAATATATGCATTTAACGTAAATTATCATCAGTCTGAAACATAAATCATCTTATTGTTAACATTAAAACATTATTTTAACATGCAATTGCTAGCGTGTTCGTACTATCACAATATTTATAACAGTATAAACAGTTATTGAAAGGTATTTTTAACATGCTTAAACCATTAATGTACTGGTAAATTTATGCAACCAACATTTGCTTGCCATCTGTTCTTAGAAATACTATATTTATATAATTTTCTACGTTAAACAATTTTGTTTGATTTTTCCTAAAAATTTTCAGTCAAATTTTCTAAAACAAATATTTTAAAAATTGGATTCAAATCATTCTTTAAAACACAAAAATTGATGGGGTTTAATCCGTAATGTAAAATTAATGATAATTTTATCATGTTGATAAAACTTTGAATTTACATGAAATTTGTAACGTCATTATTGTTAATACTGTTTTAGAATGCAATTTAATCTAAGTTTAAAGTAATAAATTAGGATTTGTAGATAATCAAAATAACTTTCCCGTATTTGTTTAAATTAAACCTACCGCGATTTACACTATCAAACGTTATTAAGTTAATGACTTAAAGCTTAATTAATACATTTTCTTATAAAAAATCGCGTTAATTTTCATTTTTATTTTATTATTAATGTATTTTTTTATTTAAACTAATAATTAAATAATAATTAGAACAGAAATTTTATTCTTTTTATCATATTAATTAAAATATCTATTCGTTTTTTACATTCACTGCATTAAAAAGTTATACATCAGGGAGGTATTGAAATCGGATGAAATTTTATTAGTGCGAACGTAATAACAAGAATGGTAAATGTTTACAATATCATGTCAAACGGATAATTTCCTGTGCAACTTTATTCCTTGTAGCAGCTCCTCTTGCTTGGATATACGCGGTAATGCAGTCGGACATACTGTACGGACTGCTATTCTGTACACATTGCTGTACAGGCACTGCTATTCTGTGGCACATTTGTTTATAAATTTTGCAATTGTCGCTCGAGATCTGTCACATTCGTATATGGTCGAAGTTGGTTCTCATCTGGAGATCGGGCAGATAAAGAAAATGTAGCAGCGTGACGGAGACATTCCTGGGAAATCGTAGCTGGGTATGGTCAAGCATTATTTTCCTGGAAAAATAGTTGCTTGCAGCCTTATCATAAAAGACAATGCATGAAAGTCAATTTCCTTTCAAAAAAGTAATTTCCTTGCCATAAAAGTCTCTTGTACAGTGTACAGTTGATTCACTACTGGGGGTGACTGACTATCAAAATATATGGCTTCCTAGACCTTACCTCAATAATGAGAGTAGTGTGCCGTTCGACAGATGAAGCGTCCCCCAGTGGTTCCTCTATATTCTTACTCTAACACTCTAAATATGGTGGGCAGACTCTGGGATGTTCAGAGTCTATCCGTCATGTACTGTACAGTAAGTTTGCCCTGACGCATTCACTGTCCCTAGTCAGGTCAGAATTGTCCGGATGGTAAGCAATTCGATGAAATGGTCATCCTGTTTCTCTCTCAGCCGATGCGGCTTTACTCAAACTTAAACAAGACCTCGAAACAACAGTTATGCTGCAAATTCTGGACACAGTGAGCTTCTGCGAGTCTTTATGTATGATATTCAGGTAGCCATTTTAAGGCACTCCGGTGGCATAATGATCTAGCATACAATCGGGTCACAACTGTAATAATTTATTCCTTATGCTAATAAATTCTTGTACAAATATAAACATCCATAATTCAAATTTATTAAAACGTAATATTTGAAAAACATTCTTATAACAAGTAGATAATAAGGAAAATTATCTGCATTTATAATGTTAAGTGTTCATTATATACTTTAATAGAGGCCTTTATCATTGGTCTCCTACTTTTCTATGGCTGTACGGTTGCTTTCCATAGGAAAGCAGCCCATTCTCTCAGAAGGGATTTCTTGAGAGCTTCAACATTTGTGTGGAATTTGGCACAGACCTTAAGCCTAAACTTTAATAACATGTAATAATTTAATTGGTTCCAATTTTAAGATGCGACAGGCCATTTTTCCTTCAAAATAAAATCTGAAATTTTCTTTTCTAACCAATCTTCTGTGGTTTTAGCACAGTTGACTGAAGCCGTAAAATCCAAGTTTGATTATTGATTAGTTTTATTCAAAGGTTCTTCCACTGCGTGGCGAATATGTCTTGTAATTCCTGGCAGATATTTTAATCTCTGTTGATATAAAATAAAATTATTTTCCTTGCCAATTGATCTTTTCCCAAACCAAACTTCTGGAATGGTGAACCTTTTGAGATTTCCTGACATGCAGGAGGAATGAATATCTTTTATTGATTTGTCATAGACACAGTTATTTTACTTGTTAAAATTTTCCTCCAGAATAAAAACTTTTTCATTTGTGAAAAAATGATATTTTCACATCTCAGTACCAATGCAAAAGGCATTGACAGCAAATCAGCCTTTTCTTCTTTTGAGAATGCGTGAACTTGTGGTAGAACGCTTTGAAGTCTTTTTTTCGGTGCTAGATGAATGACTTGCCTTCTATTCTATTCAGACGTTCATCTATTCTGTCGGCGAGGATTTCTTATTCGGCTCTTCAAAGCCTTAAACAATCCTGGAATCTATATCTCTCGGACGACCACTTCTTGGTCGATTCTCAATGTTGTTAGTTTCCTCGTACTTCTTAATGGTACAGTACACCGTTTCTTATAACATTTTCAGGTTTTATCGATGGCAAATTTCAGATTTTTCATTCGTTGAAGAAAAAACTGCAGAATTGTTTCACGTTTCCTTTGTAGTTCCTTCATGACTAACAAAAAATCCACTTCAACTTATCTTACAAAGAATTCAAAAAACATTCGAACAGTGAATACAACATATCAAAATTTAAATGATGTGCATGCCACAGTCGCAAAAAACTAAGACAAACTTTGTAGAACTTATTAATATACTAGGCATACACATACCTGTTTGAGACATAGCTATATGCAGTAATCTAGGCGCTTAACCGTTTTTTAGCAAAAAGTATTAATATATATGTAAAGTTGTTATGATCAATTATATCTAGTTCAAAATTTCTAATTAGTGATTAATCTTAATGTTAATTTTTATTGTTTAATTTCATAACAAATATATATAAGTCAAGGTTAAGTAATTATTAGATGTACTATTAGAATTATTATTCTACATTACGAATTATTAGATGTATTTAGATAGCAAACAGCTAAATAAGCAAGTTTCTGATATTTCATTTCTAAGCAAGCAATTCAATGGCATAGTCCATTTTATATGAAACGGGCTTTATGATTGGCTTACTTACTTAATTGCTTACCATGTAGACACATTATCAATTATTCTCTTTCATCCTATTTCAGTATTTTTTTCTTTATGTTTATATAAATCTTTGATAGTCAATACTGGTTCATTCAATATGAACAATTGAATTTGATTAATGACGTTGTAAAAATGACACAGTTTAACGATCGAGAACATAAAACTTTATTATTAGCTTCTGAAACTTAAAGCAAGAAGAAAAAATTAAATAAGTATGATGAACAATTGTGATAAATAGAAGTACATTTTACGCTATAATTTCGAACTAGAACTTAATTTACACTATTATCTCTTAACAATTTGGCTATTAATGATATATTATTAATTTTTAAGATACACTTTCTACTTTTGGTTACGTTTTTAAATATAAACGTTACAAATCAATAATTTTCAAGAACTTCTACTCTTCCTGAATGTTATATTCTCCTAAAACTTCTGATATGAGTCCTTAATATAGTTCATTGCAATTCTTTCTCTTCTAAAATTTCTAACTCTCTTCAAGAAAAAACCATTATTTATGTCTAGTTTCTAATAATAAATAAATTATTATATATATTAATTATTTTATTAATATCCATTTTTATAAAATCCAATAATTTTAGCTGAATTTTATTTTAAAAAAAAGTGAAGACAAAAATCTAATGAAGATAAATTGTTAATAATATATTCAGTAATTTATTTCTTCATATTTTAAATTTTATGGAGAATGAAGAACCTAATTAAAAGAAGAAATATATGATTAAGCTTATTAAATTAAAAATATGCCAGTACCCAGGATAACAATATCAGCAATAAAAGTCAGAAAGAATATTTTATTCTCGAATTTATAAATTTTTTAGGTATTAAATCAGTCATTAAACTAAACATGTAACTTAAAATGACAACTACATTATTTGTTAGATATTTTATTTTCGAATCATTTTATCTATGAATGATGATAATGTAGGAAGAACATTGCACGAGTTTACGTGGACTTTTTTATGATTATATCCCCATGTCATCATTTGGTTCGCAATGGAGGATTTAAACAAAATGTCGACTATCAATTTTATTAAATGTTATCGGATTGTTATAAGTTATTTTGCTGAGAAACCAAAAAGTAATTTCGTTAGTAAGTCATTGGAATGATAATTTTATAATATTCTTTATGACTTGAGAGAAGAAGAGAAGAAATCGGATCATTGAACTGAATATTCATGCTTCGGATCTCAGTTAGGTCATCTGTTTTTCTTAAAAAAAAAAATAAATATTTTAATGTTTTTCTATAATTTTCAAGGATGTATATGTAGCTGTATTTTTATCAAACATAACTACAATTTATTGACTTTATTCAATATTTTTTAAAAGATTTTGTTATTTCAACTGTAGTGAAATGAAACTTTTTGATAAATAATGCGAGTAAAATGTTTTAATAATTTATTTTCAAGCCGATGAAAATCACTATAAAATTGTTTCTGTGTATTTCTGTTCTTGTTTGTATATGTTTTTGTGTGTATGTTCTTGTATACGTTCTATGTTCTTTGCAAATACTTTTATATACGTGCTGCATTTCTATATTTGTATATACCTCTCAGTACAGTGAACGGTGAAACTGCAATGAAGGTCTTTGGGAGCCATGGACTATTGAAGAAGCTGGGTCCATTTTATGTATCCCTGTCAAAGTTGGTAAACTATTGCCAACGTTGCCAACTGCAGTTAATAAAAATAGTCAAGTCGTAATTAAAAAATAGCTAAAGTTTTATATCAAGAACGAAAAATATTGCTTTTGTAGCCTTAGAAAATGAAAAACTAGCTTACTGCCTCGACTGAGCTGAAAAAGTCAAGGAAAACCCTAGACAGAATCCATGGACCACTTGAGCAGTAGAGGTGTTGGGTTGCAGCCTTTTAGCTCCCCTTAGCCCAGCATGGATGCTTTTTTGCATAGTATACGTGCTTATTTATGCTGCTTTATGTAAACTTCGTGACTTTGTGTGCTACATTTTTTTTTGTACGTTTCTGTATTCAGTGGCGTAATTTAAGTGGGTTTCTGTACTTGTATGTTTTGTTTACAGCATAAACATTCTATGTGTTTGTTGCTATGTGCTTGCTTATATATTATGAGTGTATGTTCTAAATAATATATAGGGCCTATATTTGTCTACGTTTTCGTATTTCGCATAGATAGTTTTACGAACTTCTCTCTCTATTAGCTCAATGGTTCCCAATTAGTGGTACGCGTACCCCTAGGGGTACGCGCGGCAATCTAAAATCGGTCGATTTAAAATTTAAATGCACGAGATGAAGCAATCAAAGAAATAATGGGTGGACCATCAAAAATTCGGCAATATACAACATGATGTCGAATGCACAAATTCGTTTATTTATAATTAAAAATATTCTCGAAATTTCATTTTTAAAAAAATGCATTTGTGCCAATACCTAAATGAAATTCTTACGCAAGAAACAAAAGTTGTACAATTAACATAATTTGTGTTAATTGTACAAATATCGTTATTAATGTGTCAGCGAAGCGGCAATAAAATATATACTACCATTTCGCACAACATACCTCTGCGAGAGCGGATTTTCGGCCATGACAAACGTGAAAACTAAACATCGAGTTGAAATTGGCGACTTCAACTCGAAGATGACTTGAGATTGAAGCTGACCAAAAAGCAACCAGATTTTACAAAGTTGTGCAAAGAAAATCGTGCACATTTGTCACATTAAAATTAAATAACCTTATGTTATTTTCATTATTATTAGAATTGTATTTTAAAGGTAATAAATGTAAAAAAAAAA
>NW_019384475.1:1269771-1276453 GCF_000671375.1 Centruroides sculpturatus
TTTTATTATTAATTTATTAAATTTTATAAATTATTATTTATTATAATAAAAATTCGATTATTTTAAATGAAATTTTTCTTTATGAAGTTTTAAAAAGTCATAAATAAACACGTTTAAAAATAAGAATTAATTCATAGGGCAACAGTAATGGGAAAATAATGTTAATTTAATATATTTAAAAACAGGAATTAATGAAAAAATTTAATTAATATTTTTAGAGTCAAAATAATGTTAAAGAATACATGATATCATCTGATAGGAAGTTTATTCTTTTTGCTAAAGAAATTCAAAAGGTGAGAGATATTTTTAAATGACTTTTAAGGTTTTATTTTATGAAAATATATATAAATTAGTATTTCTCTCTAAACTTATATATTATAAAGTTAATTAAAGCGATTACATTTACGTAAATAACATAAAAGTAATAAAATCGATTATGTTAAATTCTAAAAATAATTTTTAATTAAATGTAATCAAAATTTTCTCTAAGATAATATTGATTTTTCTGCAAAAATGTTTCGTTGTTTTGAATAAAATAACAAATTCTATAAAGAATAATTAATATTTTTAAATTAGCTGATTTTACTTAAAAATAATATTTTAAAATGAACTGTTTTAAATTTTACAGTCGATTTTTAACTATATAAAGTGAAATAGTTTCATATACTTTAAAATCTACTGTTTTTCTTTATAGAACAATACTTTAAAATTTATTTGAAAAATAAAATAGAAAAAAAATCTCAAATTTCCAAAAGCTTATTTTGACATAATGAAGCTTTTTATATGAGTTATTAAGCATTATTTTTAGTTAATTGCCTTGTAAAATAGTCAAAAGAAAGAAAAACGTAAAAATTAAAGTGTATTTAGTGCATAAATAACTATAAAAACAGATTACTTTACAGATTATTTAACAGATAATTGTGCAAAAAACTATTGATTATACAATTTAGAATCATTCTAAAAGGTGATTTAAGTATCCCATTTTTTTTTTTTTTAACTAATCGAATTTTGAGATTATTGTTAATAAAATCTATATAAAAAATATGAAATTCTGTTTTTTTTTCTACTATTTTTTTTTTTTTTGAAGAATAACTAATTGACTTTAGTGATAAATTTTGTCGTAGAAAATCTGTAAGAAAGTAATATAATGAAATATCGGACCCGAACCCATGTCTTTATTTAAATTTAGTTATTTCGTCATAAATTTCTTTATCAAATTCCAAAACAAGATAAATACTTTTATATTAAAAACGGAGAGGATCGGATTTCGTTTCTTTTAGTAATACAGTAGACTATTAAAAAATTTAATTTTCTTCTATACTTAGGGGAGATCGGGGCAAGATCGGCATGTTAAGCTTTACTTAAATTTTGTGTAATAAATACTGCTGTAAACTGAAAAAAAAGCTTTGCATATTGTCTATTGGAATGTTACCTTACTATAGNTACGAACTGAATTCAAAAAACTTTTCTAGAATGTTTATTTTAAATTATTTATTCAGAACTAAGTTTTGTAGGTTTTTTGTAAACCTATAAAAATGAAAAATTGAAGTTTTCTGCTTGAAATCGATAGGGAATAGTGTAATATGTATACTAGAGTCATTAGAGTAAGGACTGCAGTAACGATCGTTGCACGAGTATTTGTCAAAGGTTTAGATTAAAGTTTTGTTTAGTATCATTTATAAAATAGTCTGTTGAATTATATTTTTATATATTCTAGAATATATAAAGGAAAAACTAAAAATAAACTTAAAATACATCTGTGTATGTATGTATATAGGCCTATATATTATATAAAACATATATAAATATATTTTATATGACAATAATGCTAGTTAATTAGTTTAAATAAATGGATGATGCTAATATAAAAGGTGTTAGAGTTTAAAAAATATAACACCTTAATTATACGATCTTTTACGAAAAAAAGGTAATATAATTTAATTATTACAATTTTAAAAGATAATTACACATATTATTTTATTCTGTCATTTAAAATCTTAAAATTATAATTACCATTTTGGTATCTAGAATTAGACATCAAAATGTCAAATGCAAGATATTATCTAATTTAGTTTTCGTTGCTACTGTTTATATAAATCACATTATAAACCTTTGATGAGATGGTGTTGTGTGACAAAATCGATTACTAAATTTGATTTGTAACAGGAGAATTTGACATCTTGACAGCAAACATGTAAGAAGATCAATTTATAAACAGTTAAATTGCCATTTAGATCTGTGGTTGCAAAATATAGTCTATTCCAAAGGGTATTTTACAATAGCTGGAGAGATTCGGCTTTCTTACAATACATAAAAGCAGATCAATTTTTTAAGTTTAGAATCCCATTATTATAGACTACATAGTGACAACAATCATTCATTCGTGTCGTTAGCAACGAAGTACAAGGTATATTGGAAGGAACTAAACACATTTCATTTTGTCAGTACTTTACACGACTGTATTATTTAGATTATCAAGCGAATACTTTTCACATGTTTTTAAAGATAAGTTTCTTTAAAATTTCGCTTTTTACAATTAAATATTGCAGAAATTTAATTTTACACCGCAATTAATTTGAAATACAAATCAAAGTTAATGACGAATTTTACATTTATTAAAGATTCACTGTGATAACAGCTTATTAAATGAACACAATCATTAAACATTACATTATTAAACGCTGATATACAAGTAACCGAAATATTTATATACATCTTTGTATTTTCGTTTAATAATAAAAAACAGAAAGAAATGTTATGATCAAAATTGTTTTTTAAGTAAAATTTTCTATAAGCTTCTTATAATTTTATGTTTCTTATAAATATAAAATTATAGGAAAATTATAAAATTATAAATCTATATTATTGATGGATTATGTTGAATATTGTTTATATAAATGAAGAGATATTTGCCATTATATCCGAATTCACAACCAAAGATTGAGTTTAAGTTAAAAGTTGACCAATAAGCGTTTACGTCCTAAATGTAAAGTGAACGGTAATTGGTTAACTTAACTCTTGATTTTCCGTTGTGAATACGACCGTAAAAGATACAAAGAGTGAGAATTAATTTAATTTGCATCGAATTTTACAATTACAAAATATTTCGAATGAATATGTTTT
Source organism: Centruroides sculpturatus (assembly GCF_000671375.1). NCBI lineage: Eukaryota > Metazoa > Arthropoda > Arachnida > Scorpiones > Buthidae > Centruroides > Centruroides sculpturatus. The sequence goes on from NW_019384475.1 coordinate 1,272,895, forward strand.
GAATATTTTAATATAGATTTATTCAGTGAATATAGACCTATTAATATATATATATATACATATATTATTTGTGAGATAACCAAATAAGAAATTTTATCACTTATTTATAAATAAATTAATATCACAAATTTAATATAATCTTTTGCGACGAAATTAATTTTATTTATTCGTTTGTCAATTTAATATCTAATTTATTTTATATTGATTACGAAAATTAATAATTGGGAGAGTTTAACTAAATTTTATAAATATATACATATTAAATTTTCCAATTGAAAACTAATTTCACAATATTGTACTTAAATAAATAGATCAGTTTCATTGCAAATTATTTAGTTCACAGTTTATAATTGTTGTTAAATATTACTTTGTTTTATAATTTATACGGTTATATAATTTGTAAATTTTAAGATGAAGTAAAAGTAGCCTAATCAGAAGTAACAGTTTTAAAATACTGTAAAATTTTAATTGCATTTCAGTTTTCTAATTTACACAGTACAGTCGGTTCCAAAGGGATCCGACTGTACATTAGAAAACTTACCCCGTTTTAAAATTATAATAAAGGCACAGTTTTACAAGTATTGTCTAATGAACCATTTGCAAAATTGTTTAAAATTTATTAAATTAAAATGTCCGATGCACATTTAGGTTAGTTTACTAATTACGTAGCCTTTTATGTTATAAAAGTATGCTAAATTAAATAGAATTTTCTTTTTGTAAATAACATATCTTGAAAATCAACTGATTATCTAAAAATTTACAGCATCTAAAAGGTTACACTGCAAAAAATTACTATAAAATTTGAAAGTTAAGTAAATATATTGTACTGTAGAAACGTACTGCAATTTATAACATTTTAATATTTAAAATTTAAAAATCATCATTAAAAATAGTATAAAAATTATCAATGCACATTCTCCAACTAAATTATTGATTATAGATTTTTGTTTTGATTATATATTATTTTATTATTAAATAATTCAAAATATATTATAATTTTATATGAATTAATTAAACATTTACCAAATGAAATCGATTTTAATCAGATAATTTATAAAAATTTTCGTTAATTGCGAAAGATTTCATCTGTGTACATTAACTTTAATAACAAAACGTTAATATTGTTTAATATGATTTCATTTTTAATGAAATTAACATTATCATTTCGATTATCTTTCAATATTTTTAGCAATTTAACTATGTTATAATTAAAATTCTTAATTAATAGTGACTCAAAAATTAGTTAACCATTGTAATGACTAAATTTGTCTTATTCAAATACTTGAACAGAAAGAAAAACGCATTGTTATAAACTTAGTTTATATTCCATATTCACAAACATACAAAAACAAAATATGGTATGGATAACTGACTTTTGGGACCACCCTGTATAATTTGAAATTCTGTAATATGTTAATATTTAATTTGTTTCTTGGTTTCTTCCTTAACAAATAAATAAAATAATTTACCCTATAAATATACTTAAACATGTGCGTAAGAATGTGTAAAGAACTTTAGGAATTTGTCAAATTCCTAAAGTTGTTTGTATATTTGAAATCTAATTGTTGTTTATTTCTTTCTTTCTCTTAAAGATAGCAAAATAATGTTAGACTTTTAAAAATTTTTATTCAAACTGTTTTATATTTGAGTGAAGATTTTATTTTCTTGTAAATTAATGAAAATTGTAATTTTAATTGTTTTAAAAATTTGAAATAATTAATGAATTGAGGAACATTGCAATTTATTTTCGACAACGTGATGATCTCCTTGCAGGATTTAAGCAATAAATTGCTCAGCAAATCAGCATAATCTCAATTTTTATTTGTTGCAAGTAATTTTTTAATTATTGAAAAAATATAATTGTGCAATTTTACTTGAATGATCATCAGATTAATATTTTTAACATTTATTTAAGAATTTAGCTGAAAGTAATAACTTGGTAGAATTTGTACGATAAATGTAGAATTAATAAGTTAGGAGAAGAATCTTTAAGGTTATTCAATGTAACTTCTTATTATCTTCGATTGAAATACTGAAACAGTATTGCATCAATTAAATTTATAAAGAATAAAATGATGCAATTAGTTAAAATGTTTAATAATACAAAATTGTTTACAAAAAAGAATAAACTTTCACTAAGTCTACGTAATAAAAACGATAAAAAAATTTTTTAGAAATAGAATTTTTGGTAGTAAAACGTTATCTTCCTCGACTTCTTGTAAGAGAAAAAATAAACAATAACCATCTTTTAAATTCCTGAAGACGCTCTTTGCACATGTTGTTATACAACATAAAATAGATCCTAAACTGCAACAGGAAGATCCTATTGGATAGTAAAAACTGATAAATGATATCATCTACTAGGCTGGTTTCTAACCTTCTATCTACTCGGTCCTGCTGGTTGACTATCTTCTTATTTTCAAGTCAGTTTATTGTCATGATAATATGATCTGTCCAAGCTGAATAGCACTAAATGGAATTTCTGTCCTTTCACCCTCATGTTGCTAAAGATTCTAAATCTTAACATACAATGGAAAGTCAATGAAAAGAAAAATATTTTAGAGTTTCTCATATTTATCTATACCAATTGATTTTGTAATCTTTCAATAAACAAATACAGTAACATCGGATAGAACTCAGGAAAATTCACACGTTCCTGTGAATTACAGCAGATAAAAATACAGTAAATATCTAAAAACTATTGTTATAAAAATAGATAAAAAGTTCATTTTGAAGAGAAAATTTAATTTTATTTTATAAATATTATTCGGGGCAAGATGACGATTTTTTAAAATATAAAAGTTAAACTCGCAAAAGTATAATGTCAAAAGGCTTAGTCAGTTAAAATATTTAAAATTTATTTCGTAATAGCTTATATCATTTAAAGTTATATGAATTAATTAAAATTCACATTTAAAATTATTACTGTAGGAATAATTATAGTATTTCGTAAGTATGCATTTTGTATCTCTTCTCTTTCTCCTTTATGATAGACAGTTATATGAAAAATAAAACATAATGTTTTGTCGTTTTGTAATAATGAAGAATGAAGAATTATTAAATGTATATTTAAGTATATTTAAAATATTAAAATATAATTATAAAAATTAATAAAATAACAATTTTTCTCAGTATTAAATTAAAACATTCTGTTAATTAGATAAAGGACCACGTGTAAAAAATCCAAGGATTGGTTTGGAAGAATTTTTATCAGATAGTTTTTATGCTAGGAGGTTTAACGGTACATGGTTATCAGGTAAAAATATTTTAAAAAATTATAGTTTATAGAGATTTCTTATATAAATATAAACTTTTTTATAATTATTTTTAAAATATTTTTTACATTTTAACAGATACGGAATTTATTTATCGGGATGGAAATGGTTCATTAATATTATATGATGTTGAATCATTAGCGAAACAAGTATTAGTATCTAATGTTATTTTTGTAAGTATATATATATTTTTAATTTAAAAAAAAAAACATATAAACATAGTATAAAATATTCATTATAAACAAAATAAATTATTTATAAAATTAATTTTAAAATTTTATAAT
>NW_019384475.1:1278564-1291535 GCF_000671375.1 Centruroides sculpturatus
AACGAAAATGAAAATTTGCTTGATAATTCAACTACGCTTGTTGGAGAACAATAAAAACACTACACTCAACAAGCCACCAATAAAACTCAACTGCCTAACCTATAACCAAAGTCTCCTTTTAATTTGTTTTTTAAAAAAAGCGCTTGACAAACTTGCCCCGCATGCCGAAGTTGCCCCGATCTCCCCTAAATATATAAATAAATATATCAATTGCGCGGTTAATTTTTAAATTTTTTAAAAATAATATTAAAACTTTAAGGTTAAAAAAATTAAGTAACAGTTGTTTTTTACATCTATAACCGCATTAAATCAGAGACAAAGCCAATACTAATGTATCTAAACGTTAGTATTTATTATCGCTATGCATTTTCGGGTGTTTTTTTAATCTTTTTACACCCCTCTTCAGGAAATACAAAACTTTTTTGCAAAAAATAACAAAAGAAGTTCGTTTATACATTTTCCATAATCCACAAATCATTGTTCCATCAACATCGTCTACTTGTAGTATGAATGGATGGATGTAGTATGATTTAAAAACCGCACAAATTGACCAATGTTGACCAATTTTTTTAACCTTAAAGTTTTAATATTTAACAATAGATTTAATTTTTAAAAAATTTTTTAAGTATTTCATGATTTGTTTTAACAAACTTCGTAATAAGATGGGATCCGACATAATTATAAATTAATTTTTTATTTATTTTTCGTGAGTTTATTTATTTAATTTCGTTATAGGATTTTATTTAGCTAATTTCGTTATTTATATAAATAAGTTAATAATAATGGTTTGGGTCGAAATTTATGTCCTTCGATAGGACATAAATTTTGACCCAAGCCATTTTATGTCCTATCGAAGGAGAGGGGTGCCAATAAAGTGTCGTGCCCCGGGCGCCAGTTATGTTTGCTACGCCACTGAAATTATGGCCCACAAAGCTTATATTTTCAGTATGTTTATTAACCAACCAGACACCAAAAGGTCAAAGTCCAGTGCACTGCATCAACTGCACTTAGCTATATCTAGCCTATAGCATAAAGCCCTAAGTTAGGGTGGTCAATAAAGCATTTTCGGGGGTCGACTGAAAATGATTTATTAAAAATTAATAGTCCAATGCGTTATGTATAAGTATGACAGTTCAGAATGTCGTAACTTTGCACAATTAGATTTCCTCTATGAAAACGCGTGTGGATTAAAACTGGCCCACCATATTCATTTTTTATTAGGCATATTATTAGGGCGTGTATCCAAAAAATTCTGTACACATTTCAAAGTTGTTTAAAATTCATTATGTTATTTTAAAATAAGGTGGTTTTTTTGTGTGTATAGATAGGTTGTTTAACGTTCAGATGAGATGATCATGACGCGGATCAGCTATGATTCGAACTTAACCATTCCATTAACCTCCGGAAATGGTTAGCTTTGAAGTGGCAAAGTTTGGCTTTAATCTTGTCTCCAATTCCTTCGCGGATCCAGCTTCCCAACCATTTGCATAACATTTTTGCTTCAGTCGATACGAAAATCTTTCAATCGGTGTCAGTTGTAAAACGTTTGTAATGTTTGCTTCATGGAAGATATATCGAATTCCGTAATGGTTCCGACTGGTTAGCATAATGAGTAGTGGCCATATCTGCCCAGAAGACATATCTTTGGTTATAGTAGTATTTCTTCAGGAAGGATACACTTCCGAATGCATTCGTTGCCATATATCTAATACTTCTTTGGTGAGGGAGAGCCATGACAGGCTAGCCCTTTGGTGAAATAACGACTGTTACTAACACATTCACTTCCGTCAATTTGTAGTATAAAATCTGCCAATTATATTTCTTTGATCGAATTCGTTTAACACTTTCATTTTTAAAAGTGAACGTTATTTATGTAATTTTTTTCCCTGATAAATGGAATCAAGAACATTCTAGAAAGAATGTAAGCCTATGACGTCTCGTGAGTATATGCAATTATTCGAAATTACCAAAAAATGCTGTTGAAATTTATGCAGAGTTTTAGAATGCGCGCCTGTTATTATTAACTGTACGTAGTATTAGAAAAAAAAAAGTCGATAAAATGTCCAGGTCCAGGAACCCTTTAAAGGATCGACACTCGACAGTCAAAAAAGTTTGGTGGAAACTGTCCTAAGCTGTACCTTGCTTAGCATATGTACCTTGCTTATGTCTACGGTAAATTCAACTCTAGTGATAGGGCCTGATCATGCCACAAAATTATTTCGAAAGTTATATGTAATTGAAGAGTTCATGATGATAATTAAACTCGTTACAAATAATTAAGGGAAATATGTTTATTAAAGAAATAAATAATTTACTGACAATCACAATAAAAAATATTGCACATTAATATTAATTTTTTCATCAATGCTAAACACCATTAAACGAAGACGTTTTCTTTTTGCAAAATATCGTCTTCTTATGATTTTCTTGTTGATCTTAATACGAAATATCAACAGTATTTTGAGTTTTTCTGCTTTTTTTCATAAAATTTGTTATTTTCATTTGCTTCCGTTTGCCTAAAAGATCTTTAAAAGTGTAATCTATTTAATTAGTAACTTTTAATCTAATCTATAAAATATACACGGCCAGTTTTTTTAGTTCATTTAGAATATTATCACCGAGCTCTAAATGGGAACATGAATGCTTATTGTCTCGTATTTGTTCACGGATTTTAGAATATTAAAATTTTGATTGCAAAAATATCGAATGATTGTGCTTGCACTCAAAAATTGTAACTTTTTGTACGGGAATATTCTTCATTCCGGAACCGTGTTAGAGCAAAATCGTGTTATACGAGAGATATTTGTATGTGTATCGATATAGAAGCATAATGTACAAAATCATGAAAAGTATTTAAAAAGTCGATTTATCGTATATAAATATAGTAATAAAAAACTTTAACTATAAAAGAATTTATGTACTAAAATTTTAATATAAATTTACATCATTGTACATTTTTTTTCTCTAGAATTTGCGATCAATTTTTTATGTCAGATTTACGGATATTTAAAAGATTGGTAATTGTGTGTTTTGATAGAGAAAATTTACTTATAAAGATGTTATTAGAACATAAATTTTTCTTTATTTCTTTACTTTTCAATTTTTTTAAATAACTTTTACATTTTTAAATCATTTAAAAAAATACTTTCTGTAAGAAATAAATCTTCTTATACTCAATAATGTTTTAGCAACTTGTAATATTTTAATCTCAAAATTGATTTTTAAAACTTCATAAAAAGTAAAAAGAAAATTATTATTTACAGTTTGATACTTTATCTGGAAGTATAAATATTTAAAGAAGCTACTATAGTGTTTATTATTAAAGAATAACATACATTATTATTAATATATTAATAATACTGAAGCGTATATTTATTGATAAACATCAGAATTTACTTAATATTTCATAAATATGGATAGTAAACATTAAATGATACAGCGGCTTACAATTACTGTATATTATCATTATAATATAAGGCTGATGATGCACTCGTATATTGTATCATTGATGATTCTGGTTTATATTTTTATTTTAGAGTATCTAAAATATTTTTTAATACTTTTGAGCAACTTTTTTTGATAATGCAACCAAAGAAATTATATTATTCTCTTTATTATGGCTCTTATGAATATCCTTAAATTTTTTATTACTTTTCTGATTTATATTTACAAAATTGCTAAGGACTCTCTTAAAATTTTTAGTTTTTACTTCTTTATTTGACTTCAATTATTCAATTACTTCATAATTTTGTAATTATTAGATGCATGATCAAAAATATTAAAAGTACAATTTGAATAAAAATATAGAGTAGCCCAATAGTCAGTTAATTAACTAACTTTTGGGTCATCCTCTATTTATGAATAGGTTTTGATAAAATAGGATTGATGGAATAAGGTAATGCAATATTTGGACAATCTGCCAAGGATAAATGCATCCTGAGAAGACTTTCTGTGGAAAACTAGCTTCTATTTAGGTGTTAGACATTTGAAGGAAACTCTGTGTAGCCGTCCAGTCCATTGGTCAGGTGCAAAGCTGAAATTAACCATCTATTATTTAGTAGTCTTATCCACTTGGCCAGTGATCTTGTGTATATTATAAAGTCAGTAAAAATGTATTCAAATAATCAAACTTTGATTTTCGAATGCCTCACTTTTCAAACAGTTCGGTTCACGAACAAAATTTCGAACTCATAATTGCATCGGTTGCCGTACAAGCTACTCGGCAAGAGCCGACCACAGATTCCACAGATGGTCAAAACTCCCTATACTTTCTACATTAAAGAAAGTCGACGGCACGACACTTCTACCGATTCAGAAGTTAGTGGAGCCAAGATCACCTGTTTCATTAGATATCACGACACGAACTATCGATGGCATTGCTATTTATATTTCAGTGCACATGCGGGAAAGATGCTAATTACGTTTTTCGGTACATGCCACAGTTGAATCTAAATCAAATTAATAAAAATGGCTGTACTATAGATTACCACCTATGGAATTTCGGGACTTTGAGTATATATTTGAACTCAGAGGACCGAGACGAGTTCAACAGTACCCTACTTTTTGACCGGAGACGAAAAATAAGAAAGTTATAATATTTACGATTTCTTGCCTCTCACAGTGCACTCCACGCCATTTCAGATTTTTCCGCCACCTAGCGGTGACGGTCATCTTTCGGAGGGCTAGGACAAGACGCGATAGCGGCGCGTAGTACTAGCCGACTGCGAGCGAAAGCGAGCATGTGGTGGCTGAGGAGCCGTAGGCCCCGAGGTCGAGGAGCGCGGGGCGTGCGAAAAGGACTTAACTCTAACTGCAGACGATCAGTGTGTTCGTGGATCAACATCTGCCTCTGTTGAAGGTATATATGGTCGACTTGCCGGACTGCCTGTTAATTAAACACGCGATAGGCTTAGCGGAGAAAGCGACGCGACTCCTGATCATCGCGCGATCACCGGAAAAGTATGATAACTTTCTTATTTTTCGTTTCCGGTCCAAAAGTAGGTTATCGTTGAACTTGTCTCGATCCTTTGAGTTCAAATATATACTCAAAGTCCCGAAATTCCATAGGTGGTAATCTATAGTATCCTCCATAAAAACTACGTTAGTTGACATTCACATAATATAAATGGCATCCAAGAATTTCGCGTTTAATTGCGCGTAAGTCCAATTAAATACAGTAACAAAAATTTATTATTAAATATAATTTTTTATTATTTCTCATTAGTACACAATTGCATTCGGCATTATATTTAACAGTATTAACTAAATGCAAGAGCTTTTAGTGAACATCTTTTAGAAACATAATGAATACAGCTGAAAAAAATTCTTTTAAAGTTTTATTTTGGGTGTCAGGAACGGATTAATCCATTTTTGTATGGTGTCTTACCGGAAAATTTGTTTCGGTTTTAGAACAACTTTTAGGAACGAATTATGTTCGAAAATCGAGGTTTGATTCTCTTGTCTATTTCAAAATAATTCTCTCACACCAATTGAACAAAAATTAGGAACGTATGATCACTGGAGAAAGTCATCAGCAAAAGGTACTCCCCTATCCACCGAAATATATTTAAGTCAAGCCTCAAAATAAGTTATTTGTTTATTATTCCGAATCACATACATATATTCTGTCTACCGAGGAGGTCGAGATTACGCACGAAGGAGGAACTAGTGCTGACCTTGTAACGTCACCGTTCCTGCTTATCTGTTGTCTTGATTCATGAGGAAAGTGTTCCAAAAAGAATAGGCTTGGTACCAGGTAGTAAATAAGGTTAGGCTCCCCAAATAATTGTGTCGAAAAAGACATACACAAATATATATATATATGTTACAGTCAAAACCCGTTTTTAGTTAGAACGCGTTTTAACTAGTTTATACTGACTGTCTTTGTTAAAACCCGTTTTGTCTAGGTGAAACTAGTTTATACTGAATGTCTTTGTTAAAACCCGTTTTGTCTAGTTAAAGCTAGTTTTAACTCAAATTCATTTTTGACTACAGTAAATTCTAGTTTTAACTAGACAAAACCGGTTTTGTCTAGTTAATTTACTGCTGTACATGTTTTGACTTTAGATAAAACTAGTTTTANTGAATTAATTAAACATTTACCAAATGAAATCGATTTTAATCAGATAATTTATAAAAATTTTCGTTAATTGCGAAAGATTTCATCTGTGTACATTAACTTTAATAACAAAACGTTAATATTGTTTAATATGATTTCATTTTTAATGAAATTAACATTATCATTTCGATTATCTTTCAATATTTTTAGCAATTTAACTATGTTATAATTAAAATTCTTAATTAATAGTGACTCAAAAATTAGTTAACCATTGTAATGACTAAATTTGTCTTATTCAAATACTTGAACAGAAAGAAAAACGCATTGTTATAAACTTAGTTTATATTCCATATTCACAAACATACAAAAACAAAATATGGTATGGATAACTGACTTTTGGGACCACCCTGTATAATTTGAAATTCTGTAATATGTTAATATTTAATTTGTTTCTTGGTTTCTTCCTTAACAAATAAATAAAATAATTTACCCTATAAATATACTTAAACATGTGCGTAAGAATGTGTAAAGAACTTTAGGAATTTGTCAAATTCCTAAAGTTGTTTGTATATTTGAAATCTAATTGTTGTTTATTTCTTTCTTTCTCTTAAAGATAGCAAAATAATGTTAGACTTTTAAAAATTTTTATTCAAACTGTTTTATATTTGAGTGAAGATTTTATTTTCTTGTAAATTAATGAAAATTGTAATTTTAATTGTTTTAAAAATTTGAAATAATTAATGAATTGAGGAACATTGCAATTTATTTTCGACAACGTGATGATCTCCTTGCAGGATTTAAGCAATAAATTGCTCAGCAAATCAGCATAATCTCAATTTTTATTTGTTGCAAGTAATTTTTTAATTATTGAAAAAATATAATTGTGCAATTTTACTTGAATGATCATCAGATTAATATTTTTAACATTTATTTAAGAATTTAGCTGAAAGTAATAACTTGGTAGAATTTGTACGATAAATGTAGAATTAATAAGTTAGGAGAAGAATCTTTAAGGTTATTCAATGTAACTTCTTATTATCTTCGATTGAAATACTGAAACAGTATTGCATCAATTAAATTTATAAAGAATAAAATGATGCAATTAGTTAAAATGTTTAATAATACAAAATTGTTTACAAAAAAGAATAAACTTTCACTAAGTCTACGTAATAAAAACGATAAAAAAATTTTTTAGAAATAGAATTTTTGGTAGTAAAACGTTATCTTCCTCGACTTCTTGTAAGAGAAAAAATAAACAATAACCATCTTTTAAATTCCTGAAGACGCTCTTTGCACATGTTGTTATACAACATAAAATAGATCCTAAACTGCAACAGGAAGATCCTATTGGATAGTAAAAACTGATAAATGATATCATCTACTAGGCTGGTTTCTAACCTTCTATCTACTCGGTCCTGCTGGTTGACTATCTTCTTATTTTCAAGTCAGTTTATTGTCATGATAATATGATCTGTCCAAGCTGAATAGCACTAAATGGAATTTCTGTCCTTTCACCCTCATGTTGCTAAAGATTCTAAATCTTAACATACAATGGAAAGTCAATGAAAAGAAAAATATTTTAGAGTTTCTCATATTTATCTATACCAATTGATTTTGTAATCTTTCAATAAACAAATACAGTAACATCGGATAGAACTCAGGAAAATTCACACGTTCCTGTGAATTACAGCAGATAAAAATACAGTAAATATCTAAAAACTATTGTTATAAAAATAGATAAGACATACTGTACGGACTGCTATTCTGTACACATTGCTGTACAGGCACTGCTATTCTGTGGCACATTTGTTTATAAATTTTGCAATTGTCGCTCGAGATCTGTCACATTCGTATATGGTCGAAGTTGGTTCTCATCTGGAGATCGGGCAGATAAAGAAAATGTAGCAGCGTGACGGAGACATTCCTGGGAAATCGTAGCTGGGTATGGTCAAGCATTATTTTCCTGGAAAAATAGTTGCTTGCAGCCTTATCATAAAAGACAATGCATGAAAGTCAATTTCCTTTCAAAAAAGTAATTTCCTTGCCATAAAAGTCTCTTGTACAGTGTACAGTTGATTCACTACTGGGGGTGACTGACTATCAAAATATATGGCTTCCTAGACCTTACCTCAATAATGAGAGTAGTGTGCCGTTCGACAGATGAAGCGTCCCCCAGTGGTTCCTCTATATTCTTACTCTAACACTCTAAATATGGTGGGCAGACTCTGGGATGTTCAGAGTCTATCCGTCATGTACTGTACAGTAAGTTTGCCCTGACGCATTCACTGTCCCTAGTCAGGTCAGAATTGTCCGGATGGTAAGCAATTCGATGAAATGGTCATCCTGTTTCTCTCTCAGCCGATGCGGCTTTACTCAAACTTAAACAAGACCTCGAAACAACAGTTATGCTGCAAATTCTGGACACAGTGAGCTTCTGCGAGTCTTTATGTATGATATTCAGGTAGCCATTTTAAGGCACTCCGGTGGCATAATGATCTAGCATACAATCGGGTCACAACTGTAATAATTTATTCCTTATGCTAATAAATTCTTGTACAAATATAAACATCCATAATTCAAATTTATTAAAACGTAATATTTGAAAAACATTCTTATAACAAGTAGATAATAAGGAAAATTATCTGCATTTATAATGTTAAGTGTTCATTATATACTTTAATAGAGGCCTTTATCATTGGTCTCCTACTTTTCTATGGCTGTACGGTTGCTTTCCATAGGAAAGCAGCCCATTCTCTCAGAAGGGATTTCTTGAGAGCTTCAACATTTGTGTGGAATTTGGCACAGACCTTAAGCCTAAACTTTAATAACATGTAATAATTTAATTGGTTCCAATTTTAAGATGCGACAGGCCATTTTTCCTTCAAAATAAAATCTGAAATTTTCTTTTCTAACCAATCTTCTGTGGTTTTAGCACAGTTGACTGAAGCCGTAAAATCCAAGTTTGATTATTGATTAGTTTTATTCAAAGGTTCTTCCACTGCGTGGCGAATATGTCTTGTAATTCCTGGCAGATATTTTAATCTCTGTTGATATAAAATAAAATTATTTTCCTTGCCAATTGATCTTTTCCCAAACCAAACTTCTGGAATGGTGAACCTTTTGAGATTTCCTGACATGCAGGAGGAATGAATATCTTTTATTGATTTGTCATAGACACAGTTATTTTACTTGTTAAAATTTTCCTCCAGAATAAAAACTTTTTCATTTGTGAAAAAATGATATTTTCACATCTCAGTACCAATGCAAAAGGCATTGACAGCAAATCAGCCTTTTCTTCTTTTGAGAATGCGTGAACTTGTGGTAGAACGCTTTGAAGTCTTTTTTTCGGTGCTAGATGAATGACTTGCCTTCTATTCTATTCAGACGTTCATCTATTCTGTCGGCGAGGATTTCTTATTCGGCTCTTCAAAGCCTTAAACAATCCTGGAATCTATATCTCTCGGACGACCACTTCTTGGTCGATTCTCAATGTTGTTAGTTTCCTCGTACTTCTTAATGGTACAGTACACCGTTTCTTATAACATTTTCAGGTTTTATCGATGGCAAATTTCAGATTTTTCATTCGTTGAAGAAAAAACTGCAGAATTGTTTCACGTTTCCTTTGTAGTTCCTTCATGACTAACAAAAAATCCACTTCAACTTATCTTACAAAGAATTCAAAAAACATTCGAACAGTGAATACAACATATCAAAATTTAAATGATGTGCATGCCACAGTCGCAAAAAACTAAGACAAACTTTGTAGAACTTATTAATATACTAGGCATACACATACCTGTTTGAGACATAGCTATATGCAGTAATCTAGGCGCTTAACCGTTTTTTAGCAAAAAGTATTAATATATATGTAAAGTTGTTATGATCAATTATATCTAGTTCAAAATTTCTAATTAGTGATTAATCTTAATGTTAATTTTTATTGTTTAATTTCATAACAAATATATATAAGTCAAGGTTAAGTAATTATTAGATGTACTATTAGAATTATTATTCTACATTACGAATTATTAGATGTGTTTAGATAGCAAACAGCTAAATAAGCAAGTTTCTGATATTTCATTTCTAAGCAAGCAATTCAATGGCATAGTCCATTTTATATGAAACGGGCTTTATGATTGGTTTACTTACTTAATTGCTTACCATGTAGACACATTATCAATTATTCTCTTTCATCCTATTTCAGTATTTTTTTCTTTATGTTTATATAAATCTTTGATAGTCAATACTGGTTCATTCAATATGAACAATTGAATTTGATTAATGACGTTGTAAAAATGACACAGTTTAACGATCGAGAACATAAAACTTTATTATTAGCTTCTGAAACTTAAAGCAAGAAGAAAAAATTAAATAAGTATGATGAACAATTGTGATAAATAGAAGTACATTTTACGCTATAATTTCGAACTAGAACTTAATTTACACTATTATCTCTTAACAATTTGGCTATTAATGATATATTATTAATTTTTAAGATACACTTTCTACTTTTGGTTACGTTTTTAAATATAAACGTTACAAATCAATAATTTTCAAGAACTTCTACTCTTCCTGAATGTTACATTCTCCTAAAACTTCTGATATGAGTCCTTAATATAGTTCATTGCAATTCTTTCTCTTCTAAAATTTCTAACTCTCTTCAAGAAAAAACCGTTATTTATGTCTAGTTTCTAATAATAAATAAATTATTATATATATTAATTATTTTATTAATATCCATTTTTATAAAATCCAATAATTTTAGCTGAATTTTATTTTAAAAAAAAGTGAAGACAAAAATCTAATGAAGATAAATTGTTAATAATATATTCAGTAATTTATTTCTTCATATTTTAAATTTTATGGAGAATGAAGAACCTAATTAAAAGAAGAAATATATGATTAAGCTTATTAAATTAAAAATATGCCAGTACCCAGGATAACAATATCAGCAATAAAAGTCAGAAAGAATATTTTATTCTCGAATTTATAAATTTTTTAGGTATTAAATCAGTCATTAAACTAAACATGTAACTTAAAATGACAACTACATTATTTGTTAGATATTTTATTTTCGAATCATTTTATCTATGAATGATGATAATGTAGGAAGAACATTGCACGAGTTTACGTGGACTTTTTTATGATTATATCCCCATGTCATCATTTGGTTCGCAATGGAGGATTTAAACAAAATGTCGACTATCAATTTTATTAAATGTTATCGGATTGTTATAAGTTATTTTGCTGAGAAACCAAAAAGTAATTTCGTTAGTAAGTCATTGGAATGATAATTTTATAATATTCTTTATGACTTGAGAGAAGAAGAGAAGAAATCGGATCATTGAACTGAATATTCATGCTTCGGATCTCAGTTAGGTCATCTGTTTTTCTTAAAAAAAAAAATAAATATTTTAATGTTTTTCTATAATTTTCAAGGATGTATATGTAGCTGTATTTTTATCAAACATAACTACAATTTATTGACTTTATTCAATATTTTTTAAAAGATTTTGTTATTTCAACTGTAGTGAAATGAAACTTTTTGATAAATAATGCGAGTAAAATGTTTTAATAATTTATTTTCAAGCCGATGAAAATCACTATAAAATTGTTTCTGTGTATTTCTGTTCTTGTTTGTATATGTTTTTGTGTGTATGTTCTTGTATACGTTCTATGTTCTTTGCAAATACTTTTATATACGTGCTGCATTTCTATATTTGTATATGCCTCTCAGTACAGTGAACGGTGAAACTGCAGTGAAGGTCTTTGGGAGCCATGGACTATTGAAGAAGCTGGGTCCATTTTATGTATCCCTGGCAAAGTTGGTAAACTATTGCCAACGTTGCCAACTGCAGTTAATAAAAATAGTCAAGTCGTAATTAAAAAATAGCTAAAGTTTTATATCAAGAACGAAAAATATTGCTTTTGTAGCCTTAGAAAATGAAAAACTAGCTTACTGCCTCGACTGAGCTGAAAAAGTCAAGGAAAACCCTAGACAGAATCCATGGACCACTTGAGCAGTAGAGGTGTTGGGTTGCAGCCTTTTAGCTCCCCTTAGCCCAGCATGGATGCTTTTTTGCATAGTATACGTGCTTATTTATGCTGCTTTATGTAAACTTCGTGACTTTGTGTGCTACATTTTTTTTTGTACGTTTCTGTATTCAGTGGCGTAATTTAAGTGGGTTTCTGTACTTGTATGTTTTGTTTACAGCATAAACATTCTATGTGTTTGTTGCTATGTGCTTGCTTATATATTATGAGTGTATGTTCTAAATAATATATAGGGCCTATATTTGTCTACGTTTTCGTATTTCGCATAGATAGTTTTACGAACTTCTCTCTCTATTAGCTCAATGGTTCCCAATTAGTGGTACGCGTACCCCTAGGGGTACGCGCGGCAATCTAAAATCGGTCGATTTAAAATTTAAATGCACGAGATGAAGCAATCAAAGAAATAATGGGTGGACCATCAAAAATTCGGCAATATACAACATGATGTCGAATGCACAAATTCGTTTATTTATAACAAAATATTCTTGAAATTTCATCAAAAAAATGCATTTATGAAATTCTTATGCAAGAAATGAAATGAAAATGAAATGAAATGAATTGCTAAATGAAATTCTTATGCAAGAAACAAAAAGTGCACAATTAACATTATCATCGTGTCAGCGAAGCGGCAATAAAATATTTACTACCATTTTGTAAAACATACGTCTGCGAGAGCGGATTTTCGGCCATGACAAACATGAAAACTAAATTCGATTTCATCGTCACCGACTTCAACTCGAAGATGACTCGAGACTGAAACTGACCAAAAAGCAACCAGATTTTACAAAGTTGTGCAAAGAAAATCGTGCACATTTGTCACATTAAAATTAAATAACCTTATGTTATTTTCATTATTATT
>NW_019384475.1:1293553-1299450 GCF_000671375.1 Centruroides sculpturatus
AACTAGACAAAACGGGTTTTAACAAAGACATTCAGTATAAACTAGTTTCAACTAGACAAAACGGGTTTTAACAAAGACATTCAGTATAAACTAGTTTCAACTAGTTAAAACGCGTTCTAACTAAAAACGGGTTTTGACTGTAACATATATAAATAATTTTCTCCAAATAAGGTTAGGTCTTTACATGAAAATGCCTTGAAGCTCCTTGTGTGACATCAAATTGTGGGTGCTTGTTTCTTCTTCTTCTTCTTTAAGAAAAACCCATAAATGTTCAAAAACAGATGCGTAAACCGAATAGAAGAGTTATGTGGAGCGATCGATAGGACGATAAACTTATATCCTAGATCTCTTAAGTGAGCAGTCTCTTTTCTACGCTGGACTTTTATTCCGGTATCATAGGATCAGTCATCTCTTTCTTTAGAAAGAGGAAAGGAAAATGCAATCTGGTGGTGGGAGTCAACAAAGAATATGTCACAGGATGTATTTGAACTTAATATGGAGGAGTAATCTAGATTTCAATTTGGATGCAGGAGATATTCTTTTTCTCACATACCTGAGTAGCAAGGTACAAAAGTCTCTATCTCCAATGAAGATAAAGATGATACACAATAGGTAGGACGTAGCTTAAAAAATTATCTGATAATGGATCCAGATTCAACATGGAGGGAAATTTGGATTTCAACTTTGGTGGGCAATAGGTTCACTTCTCACATACCATGGGTGATCGGGAACAATAGTTTTTCTTCCAAACGAAGACAAAGATGTTCCATCTTACGATGACTTTTCTTTATATTAAATTCCAAAGAAGGAAGACGTATTCCATATCATCTGATGAAGAGAACGTATTCCATCCTCCATAAGTGGTACAGATAGTCACTCCCATTTAAGAACTCATTCCAGAGAAAGTTTAGAGCTTGACATCTCTTTACTCTTAATTAGAAAATAATTTCTGGATCACGCTTATCTCAATCAAAAAGGAAAACTCCAGGAGAAATGGATGGTTCAGATCTGGATGGAGATGAGTACGTTGATCATATGGCCTTGAACTTGGTCTTGATCCTCTATTGCCGGTATTCTCGGGAGATCTAAAAAGTCACCCAAATTTTTAATGGATGCAGAGCACATAAGGGACTGTATTCAGAGCATGTAAATATTCAAGCATATGCCACATGACTACAGTCTTCTCATGGGATAGATCCCTCAAAAGTAAAATCACTTTTGCCCCAAGTATTTTCTTCTTATTTCCGAAAGTTAAACGTCTTACAAGAAGAGATGAAAGTGTGGCAAGGTCCTTCTTTTTCTTCTCTCAAATTCAAGAGCTTCCAACGACATCATGCGGTCTAGGAGAACTGATTATATAAGTGAAAACGTTTGAGTTTCAAGGAAAACACGGCTCTGGATAATATTCTTTATTTGTCACTCGACTTCTTTCAGGCAAGAAATGATATGCAATGATAATCCTCAGGTTCAAATCTACGTCCTTGGTTATCTCACATCTGGAGATGCGCAAACTTACGCTGTAGGTGTATAAGCCTGCTGGGGAGAGATCTCAATTTATAAATTACGGTCCCAAAACGCAACTCTATGCGGACATCAGTCTCTAAAAATTTCTTAATTGCTATATTTTCTTAAGATAAGAACGTAAGTTTCACTCCGTGTCCCACGACGAAGGAAACATGCTCTTTCAAGATCTTTGGCCCCAAAAGCTCTACATCTACTAATAACGTTAAGACTTATAATACAAATATATATCTATATATATAATTCTATGATCAAATCCATTCCTGTTCCCACGTGAAGAAACATAAAGGTGGGGACAAATCTTAGGTTCCAAGTGTTCTATCAAAAGAGGTATTGCCTCACCAAGGAGAAAAATCATATTTCATTTTATTATTTTACAGTGGCGCGCCGTCATTAGAAGCGTTGGAAGCGCCGCTTCCCTAGTATTCTCTAAAAAATAAATAAATAAATATTAATTTTAATTATATGAAAATAATCGCACAATATTTTATTATAACCGCATTATGTATCTTATTACAAATTTCTATACTACACGGGAAAAAAAAATTGCTATTGTATATTAGAATATTAGTGGCGGAGTGGAATCTCCTGTATTTTCAGATTACGAAAAGCCAGATTTGCGCATGCGCTTTACAGAGCACCAACCTCACCCGGTTTAGCCGGTGGAAGCCTACGACCTTGGGTGAAAGCTGCACACATATAAAGATTCCAATTCTATCAAGGACCGGTTCTGGGCTGTTAGCCGCCTGCCCACTAGATATTTCGATTACGTGAATAACGAGTAGATTTATAACTTAACCCAACCGATAAGAATTTACTGGTATGTTTTTACGATAGTTCTGTATAGTTGACAGGAGTTAAAAAAATCCATTAAAATATTTGATATATTTATTCCGCTTTCCGATTTTATATTACTCACGGATTTCGATGTTAAACCAGTGATATTACGATTTCGTACATCCCATCTTTAAGGGGATGTAGAAAAAAACGTGTACAATTCTTGTATAATGTTAAAAAATTAACTGTTACTTTGGTAGCATCATTTACAACTAAATTTAATGAATGAGAGAGATGCACGAGGTACAGAAAAAGCTCTAGAATTTATTTTCCTTAAATTTACGATTTATGTATCCGTTTGTCATAAAAATTTGTCTTTCCACTTTTTCCCGAGACTACAAATATTCGAGTACAAAGTAACTGGTTTCGACTTATTTCTACTTAAGAAGTAGTTAAATAATTAAGCGATTAGGGAATTGGGGACATAAACAAAACCCTGATGAAAGAGCCGGAATATTACTTAAACAAAAGCTTAACCGAACCAATCTATAGCCGAGTACAGTGGGGACTGATTTCTTCGAAATACTGTATTAGATGTAATAAAGACAGAAATTTTTCCAGTTCGACGAGAGTGACCGAAAAGTTGTAAATTTTGGAAATTTCCGTGGACAACACCTGGTCCTAAAACGAATTAGTTAGAAAACAAACGACGGACAATCTATTAAGTTTAACATATTTAGACTTTTACAGCTATGGTGAGAAACGTTTAAAATTTACAAGAACCCTGTCGCGTCTTTTGAGGTATATTAGTGATGCGACAAAAGAAACATTTGACATTGCCAAATCCCGAGGGTATCGGCACCCTCGGGATTTGGCAGCCCGCGTGCATGTACAGTACACACCGCACACCTAGCAGGACCGTCTCTGATTCCACTCGTAGGGAGCTATTTGACTAAGTGGTTAAGATTTAAAGAGTAAAGAATATTTTATGTTATTTTCATGTACGTTTCATTACAAAGTTATATTTAATTATAATTTTCTTTAAAAGTATATTCATACAATTGAAGAATATTTTGTACCAGGTATGTATATCCACCACACATTTTATTTCACCAAGTAAGTTTTTATAATTTTATTTTTAATTTTAGCCCTTATATCGTGGCTAGCGATTCGGAATGTAATTGCGATATTGAAAATTTATTTTAAAAAAGTTTTGGCTCGAGATCATATAATGAAAAAGAAAACATTATTAAAAGAGAACGGCCAATGCCTAAGTTAAATATAAACGCTTCAATAAAAAAATTTGTTCGATATTTTCACGATAAAATGGCTCTGTAAATGCATAAAAATGCATTTACAGAGTGAAATTAGTGTGTGGAATAAGAATGGCTTTGACAATTTAGCTGGCAAAAGACACGAAAAATCGTCGATTCTTTCGTATTTGAAGCAATTTGGAAATCGAAGCGGAATAGAATTTAACATTAGTAAATAATATAAAATAAATATTGAAAATTGTAACGAGATAATTATGGGTAATAGATATATTATATCTAAATAAATAGATGTTATATGTTTTTATCAAAGCAAGAATTGGCATTTAGAGGGCATATGGAATATATTGGATCTAATAACAGAGGTAATTATAATGAACTTGTTTATTATAATTATCTCAGTCAGATAAATAATCCATTAAAAATACATTTAAAGAAAGAATTAACTGATTGCCTCTGGATGTCGGCTTCGTATAGAAACACAGCTTCCCTATCATCAAATGTACTGTACGGCACGCCCCTGTTATTTTAGCTTGAAAACACAGATGTTCGATGAGACGTTACCTACCCTTGAGGGAGAAAGGGAACAAAGCGTATCTGTCCTAGGAGGAAGTCTACAGGTTTCTCTTAAAACTACATCTTTTCTTTTTCTTAATTGTTCACCTGACCCCTTTTTTATTCGGCGTTTCCTTTCGCTCGCTTGTTCGGGGAATCTCTTCCGATTTTCGTGTTTTACTATCGCTATCTCTTTTATCCAATTGCAATTGATATTTCTCAGTACGACTAGTATTTATAAAATCTCTATCTCTAAATTTATCCTGAGTTCGGGAATAATTTCTACCTTAATCTCTAACTTGAGGTACCTTTCTCGTGATTCTACCTTCTTGGCAATTTGTAAATAGATCTATTATTCGTGAAGGTTTACACGGGTCTATAAACGGAACAGACGTCCTTCGGGATATTTGTACCCTTCCATCTTGTAAATCAGGTATAATTCCTTTCCTAACTATCATATCTCTCCCTATAATGCCATCGCATGGGTAGGTGACTTTTATGTCCACTATACAACAAGGAAAGGGGAAGCTTACGTTACCAATCTGAAAAAGAGGATTCACAATTCCATAGGTTCTTATAGAGTGTCCAGTGGCGCTTCTTAGATCTGTCTTTACCTTATAGTCAACAGGTATCTTCTTCTTAAGTTTTTCAGCAAATGCTTTAGACATGAGCGTAACTTTTGCTCCTGTGTCAATTTGAAAAATCGCCGGAATTCCTTCTAAATAACAGGTCAATGCAGGTTCATGATGTATTCTTAAATATTCCAAATCTTCTTCCGTTTGGTATATTTGTCTATGATTCGACATTGGTTTATTGTTATTATAATAAAAATATCGAGAAGGTCTTACTCTGCCTCCTCTGTTTGATAGCTTATGAGCCGATCTAAACGTATATGGTTGTCTTCTGTCTCGTCTTCCTTCTACACTATTTACTGTGCCCCTCCAAGAATTCGAATTTCCTTGATTAAAACGAACTTCCTTTTTATTTCCATAATTATCTCTTTCACGAATATTTCTCTGAGGGATTCGTCTATTCTCATTATTTCTATCTCTATTCCTTCGAGAATCCTCATCTCTCGTCATATTATTAAACGGAGGTTGATAACTATTTCTATGCATGGCAGCATTTACTCCTCTCCGACGGAAGTCGAGTGTTTGTGGTCGGTTTCCGTTAGGAACTTGTTCCGTTGATCGGAAATATTTCGTATTTCGTCCTCTCTCTCTATTCCTTTCTTCTTGTGATTTTTTTACAAATGTATTGAATTGATTTCGTAAATCTCCTATAGCCATAACCACTTCTTTCATTTGTTGTTCGGATTTCGATTCTATTTCCGTTAACTTATCATCTTTGTGGTTTATTAATTCTCCCTCTTCCTTTATTACCTTCAAAAGACCTCTAGGATGAGAAGTGAGGAGCTCGATATTCTCCTCATTTATTGCTATTTTTAAAGCCTGGTCAAATGTTTCGGGTTCTCTTGACATGACTCTTTTTCTTATCTTTATGTCGACCCCATTCATAAATTGTACCTTTAACCTTTCATCTAACTCTTTCTCTTTGACTCTTTTTATTACCGCTATTTCAGCGTCATTGGCCCCCTCATGCGTTATTTCAACTTCTTCGGCCAGAGCTTGGAGACGTACCGCATAAGTTTGTACGTCCTCATCTCTCGCCTGGACGCATGCGTAGAACTTCTGGATTCTATAAGTGTAGGGAATCTTTTCGAAACGCGCTATCATTATTTTTTTAAATTCGTCATAATCATCTACTTCCTTT
>NW_019384475.1:1300603-1320760 GCF_000671375.1 Centruroides sculpturatus
GATTTTTTTACAAATGTATTGAATTGATTTCGTAAATCTCCTATAGCCATAACCACTTCTTTCATTTGTTGTTCGGATTTCGATTCTATTTCCGTTAACTTATCATCTTTGTGGTTTATTAATTCTCCCTCTTCCTTTATTACCTTCAAAAGACCTCTAGGATGAGAAGTGAGGAGCTCGATATTCTCCTCATTTATTGCTATTTTTAAAGCCTGGTCAAATGTTTCGGGTTCTCTTGACATGACTCTTTTTCTTATCTTTATGTCGACCCCATTCATAAATTGTACCTTTAACCTTTCATCTAACTCTTTCCCTTTGACTCTTTTTATTACCGCTATTTCAGCGTCATTGGCCCCCTCATGCGTTATTTCAACTTCTTCGGCCAGAGCTTGGAGACGTACCGCATAAGTTTGTACGTCCTCATCTCTCGCCTGGACGCATGCGTAGAACTTCTGGATTCTATAAGTGTAGGGAATCTTTTCGAAACGCTCTATCATTATTTTTTTAAATTCGTCATAATCATCTACTACCTTTATGCGCCTATCTTTTCTTACAAATTCTCTGGCAATACCAACTAATTTTAATTTAGCTACTGCCAGCACCTGGGCCTTTGACCATGCTGCTACTCTAGTCACATCCGCTAATGTATCGAAAAATTCGGATACTTTCGGATCTTTTACATCCCCTGAAAACACCGGTAAGAGCGGAATCATTCCACCTAAAGCCTGGTACTCACATGCGGCAATGAACGACGGAAATCGTCGACGGAAACAGTTGCCGTTCCGTCGTCTTTTCGTGTCCCGTGTACTCATGGGCGTAGCCAGAGTTTTGTTATGGGGGGCCTAGTGGAGGCCAACCTGACTCAAAATTGAATTATTTCAAATTATTGTTCATTATTGGGCACCGAGCAAGCCGTTCACCTTTTTTTAGTATTCAAAACTTTTATTTTAGCTTTAGGTTTTTACAAATCGACTCAACACTTTTTCGGCTGTGATTTCCTGGGGAGGGCACCAGGTTCCCTGGGAGGGGCCGTGCCCACCCAGGCTCCCCCCTCGCTACGCCCATGCGTGTACTCACATGAGGAAATTACCCTACAATTGAAACGCGCCATCTGCCAGCCGTAGATATAAACCAGCTACTACAGTAGGTAGACCACGTGCCAGTAGTCGAAAATGGTGTCTACCGAGATTGCTTTGTTATATCAATTAAACTTTTTAGGTTTGCCTTCGATTCATCGCAAATAAAAAAAATCTCAAAAACGAATAATTTGGATAGGAAAAATATTCTAAATCGTCGAAAGTTAGGAATATCGAATACTTTCGTCGCCGAATTACGCTTACTCCATTCCCAATACTTTACGCAGTAAGTAAGTCTATTTGACATTAATATTTAAATCGGATAGTAATATAGAGTATAAATGAAATATATTAGCGTATTAGTGTACAAATAAAGCTTTTTAGCTTGCCGACCGCCATAGTTCGAATGCTATCGTCCCACGTGATCTTTATGACGACATTGCTAAACCGTCTTCCTATTGGTCTAATTTTTACCGTGCCGCTTTCCGTCGCGGCAAAAGTTGAAAATTTTCAACTTCGTATTCCGTCGACATCGACGGCAAAAGTGACGTCATTTTGCCGTTCCGTCGACCGTTTCCTTCGTCCGTTGCCGCTTGTGGGTACCAGGCTTAATCCGCCTAACGTTATTGGATTACCAGCTAACGTAGCTCGCGGAGGTTCTTCCCTATCTCTATCCATTTTAAATTATCTCTATACTTATTACTAACTTAAAATAAATCAAATTATTATTATACTCCTTCAATACAGATTCGATCTATCTACATCAATCGACTATATGTCTCTCAATCCAAATCAGATCTCCCATCAATTCAATTCGAAAACCTTTCTTCTGGGACAGATTCAGACCCCACTCCTGCACCAGTTGTGAGTCTATTAGGGGATTTTTAAGTTCTGAACCCCACTCCTGAAAACCAATTGTGAGATCCGCCTGGGGTACAGGGTAGGTTGTTACGCCTGTATCGCTTACTAGGCAGCTAGTCGGTAAGACTAGTTCTCTGTCGTCTACAACAATGGTGCGCAAACTAGGGGTCGCGACCCCTGTTGGGGTCGCCAGAAGTTTTTTGAGGGTCGCCAAATATTTATGAAATGCATTATGCCTGCATGCTGCATACCATACAGTGTACATATAAAGAGTGAAGCGCCGTCACTCACTGTTTAATTGCAATTTCATGCAGAAGATTCAAGGATTTTCCTGAAAACGATCTTGGTTGGATTCGTGATCCATTTTCCTACGACATATGCAGTTCAACTATTCAAATTAGTGAGAAAGAGCAATTGATAGATTTAATTAGTGATTATACTCTTCGAAATCAATTTAAGACTCAGCCTTGCCAAAAATTTTGGCTATCCGTGGAAAAACAATATCCCGTTTTATGCAAGAATGCCATCAGGGTTTTAATACAATTTGCATCAACGTATTTATGTGAAACTGGATTTAGCAAACTAGTTTCAATAAAAACTAAATACCGCTCGCGTTTAAACCTTGAAGATGATATGCGAATTGCAATTAGCAACATACATCCAAACATCGATGAGATAATTAGAAACTTGCAGCCACATACATCTCATTAAAGGGAAATTTACTGATTTTTATGTTATACAAAAAGTATTTTCTTAAAATTATAAATAAAATTAATATGAGTCAGATATGATGATGTTTTTATTCGATGAAACGAAAGAAATGCGCGAAATATACATCGTATTTGTGAACATTTATCTCTAGGGGTCGCCAAAAATTTTCTCTCTACAAAAGGGGTCGCAGTAGAAAAAAGTTTGCGCACCATGGGTCTACAAGAACGGCCTTTTCCCATCTAAGGGAAATCGAGTGACGGAGGGTCTTTAGTTAAACTGAATTTTAAGGTGGAAGTCGGTGATGGCTATATCACCTTCCTTACGTCAGGGTCCCGACACCAGTTTGTCAATTATTCGATCCGCGGACAAACACGTGTGTGATTGGGTTATAGATCTGATTCAGAGACTCTAAAGGAGACATTCTTTAACAAATAAACAAGAATAAATTTAATTAAACGTAAACAAATAATAGAAATACAAATATATGATAAGGAGACAACTACTACAGATTACAGACTATAAGTCGTGCGAGATAAGGACTTATACGTTAACCGATGCGCGATCGAGAGAGAGAGCGCACAAAATCGTTAGAAACATACAACCTGTTTTAGTTGTCGTTCGTCTTTTTCTCTGTAGGCAAGGGACACTTTGGAGATAAAGTTCATTTACTTCTTTCCATGGGAGATCGGGAATGTGCACAAAATTAAAGTATAACTTTTAAGTGCTAACTCTGGAATAATTCTATGTGACTCGTCTAAGGGCGTTGGCCATCAGGAGAAAAATGTGTGGAGTCCTGACTCTTCCAGGTCTGTCGATGAACTCCCCAAATTCTGATAAATTTCCCCTATATCTCATGATTTACGACCAATCATCTTCCAGAAACTCTTTCATGTGAACGGATGAAAGGGGAATCAAAGAGGGGTAGACAGTTCCCATCTGAGCGAGATTTTTAGCCGATAAGGGAAAAACAGAGGATGTACTAACTTCCCTCGAAGGAAGTAACTAACATCTGTTATCTATTTTTCCCACGTTGGAAAACGTTAATTTCTCACCAAAATGAAATAATATTTTATGACAATATTTAACATTATTAATAAAATTACTGTTTTAGATCCAGGGACCTTTCAGATCTCACAACTGTAGCCTACACCGATTATAAAATGTTACTTTGAAAATTCTGCATAAAACAAACATATCTACGAAGGTTGACTTGTTAAATGTAATGTATTGATATAGGCTGTCCATAAATTACGTCCGTATTTTTCTCGAAATTTTTACTCCCTCTGCCTCAGTACCAATTTGTCCAAGTGTCCGAACCTCCTCCCGGCTTCAGATGTCCAATAAAACTCAATCTCCCTCAAAATCTTTACCACCTTATGAATAATAAAAGCTATACAAAGTTTATAAAATTTAATGAAATGAAACGGATGTCCATTGACGTTCAACTCCTCCCCTGCCTGTAGTCCGACTTGAATAACCTCTCTTCCAGTGTGAGTATCGTTTATGGACAGCCCCTATAAAATGAAATTTTTCTATTTAAAGAACTTAGAAAGTACAGAACAATCAAAAACTATTTGCACTAGCAAAAGTTATCTAAATGCTCCTCATACTGTTCATGTAAATTTTAATTTTTTTTCATATTCTTCTGGCTTTTTTTAAAACTTTCTGCCCTGTGGGCACTAAGAGGGCCTCTTTAATCAAGCCTATTATGGGTTCAGCCAGGCCCCCAATAGGGCGGCCGGGTGGTGAGGGACGGGACCCAACATATCCAGATGGACCATCCCTGGGGATTTTTCGACCTGCCAAGATTTGAACCCGGGTCCCCCAGAACGGTAGGCTTCCACCTTGACTACTCGGCCATCCGGTCGTCAATGTTCTGGCTATCTTCCATGTTGACAGAAATTTCTTAAGGGAATTAATCAGGCTTCTGATAGCTGTTTTCTTTAGGTCTTCTGGGATCATAATGTCCCAAAGTTGTCATTTTTTGCTGTCTGACTGTGAACAGAGTGTAGTGGTATGGTATTCACCATTTACTGAACTTATCATGAGGATATTCTCTAAGCAGAAAATCCAGGGCATAATCTCATAAAGCAAAGGCCTTTTGTTGTCACTTTTTACTCTGGAATAATAGTATTCTCACTTTTTGTTCCCATAAAAATGGACTAAATGTGGGACTACTATTCCGGAAGAAAAATGAGGACATAATCAAATAGTAGAGCCAGATTAACTATTGGGCTAGAACTTACCTAATTAATTATTTAGAGATATATAATAGCTACGTTCAAGCTCAACAGTTAATCTAGTTTTATCATTTGATTATTAGTATAATTGGAGTTGGGTTTACTATAAATGTGTGTGTATGTGTACACACTGATTCCTCATATTTTTAGTTTAGAAAAAATGAAAAAATTGTAAATACAATAGTGTATAGAAGTAATGTTGGTTAAGACTAGCATGTTTTCTATGGATCATTTTGTTTCAAAAACATCTTATATTAGAATATTTCATTTTTTATCAGATTTTCAATATTCTTAATTTAATGCATTGCACAGCTCTAATAACATAGATTCTAATAAAAATAAACACTGATCATTCCATATTGAAGACACATAATATAGGAGAGCGCTTATGAATCTTCAGCAGCATCTCTTGATACCAAAGCAATTAGTTTTGCTATTTAAAATAAATATGGTAATGCATATCACATGACTTCAGTTAGGTAAGATTAGGTAACTAAAGTAATTCTAAGGTAATTGTGTAACATTCTCTGAAGAACAACAGGGAGCATGTGCCTTGATTCCTCTGAATCTGTCTTGAGCAGCATCTATATTATCAAATTCCGGTATATGATTTTATATATTTAATATTAAAATAAATGAATCATTTTATATACTGAATTTTTAAAATTTTTTAAAACAAAAAATTTTAAATTTAATACATTAACCTAAAGATATTTTGTTTTCCTTGTTATATCAAGAGTTTTTAGATCATATTTAGATATGCTTGCTAAATGTATACAAGTTATAATTAAGAAAACAGTGAAATTAATTTAAGTTATATGTTTAGATAATAAGGTGTTTTTGGTGTAAAAGCATATTATTCAAATCATTGTTGTTATACAGAGATTGGAAAATAGATAGGGAAGAAAGTTATCTTTAAGTGAAACCTATCTTCCTATCTAATCTCCTGCTTAGAACTTAAAAATGAGGTCCCTTGTAATAAATAAAAGTGAGAAAGTCAATGAAAAAAGTGTAGAACTTTTTCACTGACTTTCTATCAGATCTTCTGCATAGTAGATAGAGAACAAACTTATTTTTATTCTGAGACTTCTCCCTTCTTTCTACGGACTTACTATAAAAAGCTTTAACATCATCATAAACTGTCAAATCTCCAAACTGATTCTTTGCATTCTTCTAGATAACTGATAACTCTTTCTGAAGTATTTTATTATACATTCAAATGTCATTCATATGAAAAGTTATATTGTGATCACATATAAAAATATTATTTGAACTTCATGTTAATTTAATTTTTTTGCTTTTTTAAATTATTTAAACATGATATTAAATTAATGAATAAAATATACTACTTTTAAGCATTATAATTAACTAATACTTATTTTAAATTAATAAAATAATACTGTATTATTGTTTATTGGAAGAATTTAAATTATTCATATATTGGACATTTTTTTAATCATATGTATTATAATCAATTGATTTAAAATATTATTTTTTTCTAAGTAAATTTACAAAATATAATGTTTTATAAAAATAATTTTCAAAAAATTATTAATTACATTTCAGAGACTTAATTTGGATTATAGGATTTTGAGAATATAGTTGTTGCTCAAGCAGATTCCAGGGACCAAGGACATGTCCCCTGTTAGTTTTTTTTTTTTTTTTGGAGAATGTTATGCAGTTATCTTAGAATTACTTTCAATCTATCCAATCTTATTTAACTGAAATCATGAGATATGCATTATTGTATTTATTTTTCTATTTTAAATTAATAAAACTGGTTGCTTTGGTATCAAGGCACAATAAGCACTTTCTATTAAATTATATGTATGCTAAAGTGGAAAAAAGTATAATTTTAAATAATAAATAATTTAAAATTATTAAAAATTAGTCCATAAAACTGAATATTTATCTATATATATAAATTTGATACGCTTCAAATACTATCAAGTTTCATTTCAGAGAATGGCTAAAAATACAAACATGGTTCAGGTATCATTTTGCTCAACATAAAGCAGTTTGAATTGAATATACAGTACATTATATAAATTTGTTAACAAATGTTATAAAAATATAGTTCAAGGAACTAGAAATAAACTTTTATGATTGAATATTTCAGCTATATAATAAATAACTTCATTAACAATAAGTTACTGTACAAATAAATAGCTAGCAGGAAGCCATCAAAATCAACAATTTTATTAAGCTTCAGTTTGAAAAACTTGTAGACCTATAAATTTCCACTATTGTCCATCTGTCCTTCCTTAATCTCAAGAATGGTGTTAGATAGATGAAAGTCAAGATCAGATATAGAAAGTTTAGGAACGAGAAGCCCCAATTAACTATACACAAACTTCTGGTCTAGACCAGAAATCGTGATTTCAATTCAAAAAATTTTTCTCTGAATGGACTTACATAGATGACCAGCATGACTCTCTTGTTATAAGGAAAAATATAATGTATAGGGAAAAGACACTACTAATTTGAGATCAAGAACATATATTTTAAATTAAATAATTTAAAAATATGATTAAAAATTGCAGCCCAGGATTTTGATGATGTCAAATTATTTTTGCTCGTTCAATTATGTATTCAATTTTAATTTATTCAATTAAAATACAATAAAATACAATCAATGAGCTCATTTAAAATTTGAAGTTTTACACAAAAATCATTATTGTAGCAAGTGTTTTCTGAGTTCATCTGCAGATGATTCACATTTATCTGTTCTGTGGTATTATAAGGTTATTTTTTCAACTTTGCATCTGGATTACAGGGTAGCAATATAGCATTCTTAAGACTGACCAACTTCAATTTGTGGTACCCTTGATTAACAGTGATAGTAGTAGTGGTGGCTACCTCATAGCAATCACTTTGTCCTGGGCTTTGCAAAAAACCTCTTAGACCTACCAACAGTTAGATGCACAAGTTTACTTTTCTTTTTGTTGGTAGGTTTGTCAATAAATCCATCAATCAGCACTAAGTGGTTGCTGCTGCAATCAATATTGACAAAATTAATTTACTTAAAAATATCTTGTTATTTTTAGTGTTGAAAAGTGCATGCATGTATGCATGTATTTTACTAATACATACTAGAATGAATGTATTATAGATTCTAAAAAAAATTAAAACAGTTTAGTTCTAAAATAAAAATTATTCTTAATTTTATTTTATTATTTAAATAGATAGTGTATGTGCTAAAAATAATGCAAAAGGTCTTTTAATTAATGCAGAATTAGCAAAGAAAAAAATTTTAAGATGTCTATTTCACATAGACAAAGATGTTCGTAAGAATTTTTCTTTTTTCATGTCATAAACTGGTGATGGTTTGGTTAGTGGTGTTATATTTAAAAATTTAAAATATGGAATGATGAATTGGCTGTTCTATTGGTTAAAAAAACTAAATTGCTAGATGGCATGTGAATGAACTTACCTTCCCATAGAATTAACATTGTACATTTGCCACTCTGCCACACCTGAACCATTGTACCTTTCTCAGTCCCTCTTCAAAGACATCATTTACAGGACCTTCATGCTATCAATAAGAATCAGCAGTAATCTGGCATTTTCACTCAATCTTGATTTCTGTTGTGTACTGATAGGTATACTGTAGAGTAACATGCACAATAACAGAAATCTAATTTATTTTAAACATGGACCCTTTTCACTTTGATAAAAAGCTTTGAAATCTGACAATTTTTACTAGTCATAAATAAAACAAAAATAATTAACATACAAGAAAAATCCTGCAGCAAGTTGCTTAACTTTCCCTAGTATTTGGTGGCACCATCTGTTATGATATTTTAGTAAAAAAACTTTTTATATTTTCATAATCAATATACATACATTAATATATAACATTATATTATAAAATAGCACAAACTACTTAATTTTGAAGGTAGGGATATGTTTTGTAAAATGTTGTAAATGCTAATAACAAATAAAATTGTCATGACGATCAGTCATTTTTTGGCTAGTTGCCATACTTTCTCTCTGTTATATATAACAGCCAGGAAAGTAAAAAAAAAAAAAAAAACACAGGTTGATGATGGATATGTAATTCAAAGCTGATAATTAATGTAAAGGATTAGGTTTTGCATAAGCTTATGTCAGTGGGAGCTCATCTATTGAAAGAATCAAATGCATTCAATTTTTTGCAAATGCTAAATGAGCATACAAGTACATGAATATTGCTAACCCCCTGGATAATAGTTTCTCCAACAGAAATGAGCACTTTAATTAAGGAATACAAAGAATTGAATACACAGGAAAGAACCAAATACAGCAAATCCTCACTTAACATCATTGATAGGTTCTTGGAAACTATGATATTAAGAGAAAATGCATACTGTATTTTACCAATTTTAACATAGGCAGAATTATATAAATCAAATATAATTTGTTTAACATTATTCTAATTAGATCACATTGGCAACCTTCATACTTCCCCTTGATAGAATTAATTTTACTGTTTATAAAGAAAATTCATCAACAGTAATTATAAATGATTATAAATGTACTTGTATCTTTCTTCAACATTATAATGAATGATGTTAAGTGAGGACTTACTGTACAGGTAGACCATCATTAATCTGGCAATTAGTAATCTGATTCCATCATTGATATGGCACTAATTTTGGCTAACCTAATTTCAAATTTCCTGTGTCACTGCATCAACCCATTGCTACTGTTTAGGGGTGCTTAACATTATCAGATGTATGATAATTTTACAAGAATTTTCATTTAATGCTTGTTTTTTTATTTATTAACTGATTTGTACTGATATATAGGTTATTTTAATTAAAGGTGGAATGAGACAGTTAAATGTTGAGTTAACTATATTCTACTGTAAGCATCAGTATTCCAGTGGTCACTTATCCAGCACCTTACAGGTTCCAATGATGCCAGACTAGTGATGATCAACCTGTACATTATTCAATTTTTTCATCATTAGACTCAATGGATTTTACTTTCCACAAATGTAAGCCATGCAGAGTCCTTGCATAGGGTCTCTTTTCCTACCAAATACGCCTATTAATAATTTTTGAAACCTTGTTTAAATAAATTTTTCATACATATTTTAAACAATTAAAGCTCAAAAACTAATTTTATTGCAGATTTCAAATTTTATTGAAACTCTGAGATTCTCTGAGAACATAAGTTAAGGAACTGTTGATATAAAGCATGAAAATGCTTAAGTTTTCTAAAATGTTTTCACTTGTGAAAAGCACAATAATTCGTAGTGGGACTGTTGTGTGGATGTGTGATTACCACGAGATTAGAGAAAAGGAAAGCTACTTAAAATTAAGTTTATGTACAATATATATACAGTATATATACATGTATATTTACACAAATACAAAAATTACAGGTTGCACTAGGACACATATAAAAACACTTATGTTCCCAACAAACTTGTCGGTACTCAGAGCTGGATATGATACAAGTCCTTGCTATAAAAATGCACGTATATCTATCACAAAAATACTCCTCAGACAATGTCAACTATTTGTAGTTCACTAATTCTAACTCGAAGTTCTAAATGTCCAGTCAGTACTTTTGTAGATGCGAACAGATTTTTACCTTCCATCCAATAATACAAAACCTGCACACACTTCTAGCCGCACCAGATGGTTTTTTGGGGCATCCTAACTCAAAGAAAATAAGCCTTCCATATCTTCAACAGAGCAGATCCTCACCAGGCAGGCAAAAGGTGATGTTGCCAATCCACATTTCCTTAAGTACCCCTTCCCAATTACTAACATGCTGCCAACCCCCTACACAACCAAAAATAAATAAATAAATTATGTATAGCCCAAAAACCTGCAGCGGCACACATTCCAAGAAAAACAGTTTAAATTATATTTCTATAACTTTAAAGTTACACAGTACAATACATAAATTGTACTCTATATAATAATCACTCTATATAATAATTTTATTTATATTTTAAATTTCAAAACATAATATATATATAATAATAATTATATATTAATGTTCTAAATATACACTACACCCTCAGTGCTTATGGATGTCAGTGTTCCGAAATTAGATCAGTTGTTATCAAAAATTTATTCATCAAAATTTCAACTTTTATGAAAGGTTTGACTTTTCAGGAAATGGGAGATTATGGAGTTGGTGCTTACACAAACTGGATGTTTGAGCAGGCACAATGCTAAAAGATTGCTGCACTCTTATTCATATGGTATCTGTCATACAGCAAGTTATGTTATTGTGGTTTTTTTTTCTTAATAAAATGAATTTTGCAAATTATGAAAGATGTATAGTTCATCATTAAATGCTAGCTTTCATTTAGTAAAGTTTTAATAATTCAAAATATTCAAATATTTTGTAGTAGATACATACAGTATAAAATATTAATTCATATATTTTTAATTGGAAAAATATATGAATTAATAGTTCAAATTGAAAAATATCTTCATTCAGTTAGCAACAAATAAAAGAAGCAGTTATCACAAGTGAGGGATCCTGTAAAAAAGAATATATTTTTAATATAAGAAAATTAATAATTTTTAATAATATAAATTAAAAGTAATAATAATTGATTCATTTTAGTGGGTGTGTAGTTAGCTGTCCAAACAGTAGGCCAAAAAAATGTTCCTAATAAATTTTATCTTTGGCTTCTTTAATAACAAATAGTTTTGAGTTTCCTTTTATTCTTCTTAACAATTATGTAAAATTTCAAAGTTTATAAAAGATCAATAATACTTAGATATTTATGAAAGATTATATTACAAACATATACTTTATTACTAAGAACATTTTTGAACATATAGAAAACAAAAGTAATGTCAACAGGACCACTTCACAGTTTTGTGAAATAATTGAAGTTGTGGACAGGATGGTATTATTTGGAGTCATAATCACCAGAGATGGTAGTGCACAGAGGAGCTTAAGAGAAGAATCTTGCTAACAAAAAAAAGCCATGTCATACCTTCAACCTACCATAAAGGACAAGGATGTGACAATTAAGACTAAGATTAGACTAGTAAGATCTCTTGTCTTCTCTATTGTCATGTATGGATACAAAAGCTACACTCTCAGAAAGTTTGAGCAGAAGAAATTGGATTCCTTTAAGGTATGGGATTGGAGAATACTCCTAAGGATACCATGGACAGCAAAGTAAATAAATATCTCAATCCTAGAAACCATCAAGTCTGAGATGTCTCTTAAGGCCATACTTCTTAAGCAGAGACTGACTTTTTTTGGCCATGTGATGCAGGCTCATGATGGACTAGAAAGAAAAATCATGCTTGAGAAGAAGCCACAGGAGAGGTTGACAAGGAATCAGATGGATAGACCAGACAAAGCAGGTCACTGGTATATTCTTGCATGAACTGACAAACCTTATAAAGAATAGAATACTTTGGAGGCACCTTATCCATCAGGTCACCAGGAGTCAGTGTCAACTCAATGCCACATAACAACATACACAGTATATTCATATACATTTGCAGAATATCTACAAAGTTACAGATCATAAGAGACATTCTGAAAGAGCATATGTGCATGAATCTCTATTCATGCACATATGCTTATGATAGTCAACTATAAATTTTTATATTTGAAGTTATTTTAGTGCAATAAACTATATGATCTTCTTTCTTATTGTTTCATTTGCTTTAAACAGATAGTAATATCATAATTTTAAGTAATCAATGTTAAAACTTTCACACAGAAAGAATACTATAGTTTACAAACTATGATTTGTACCATACCATAGAATATGTAAAAACAACAATCATCTTACTCTTAAAACAGTCAGTTATGCATGAATAATTTCCAGTGAACAAGTATTAACTTATTAATTACATTTAATTAAATTGCCTCAATGTCCTTTTTTTCCTTATTAATATGTAAATTTTCTACTATAAATTTGACTATCTTCTATTATCAGGACTTATAATCTTTGTAATATTATCTGTAAAACCAGTATAATAAGTCTGATAATAGAAGATAGTCGAATTTATAGTCGAAAATTTACATATTAATTATTAATTACATGTTTAGCATAATTGTTCAACCATCTTCAATATGTTACATTCTACCATAATAGCATGTAAAGTATCTTAAAGTTAAGTTTGTCAATGCATCTAAATAACTGACTTTCAATAGCTATACAAGGAAGCCATAAAGTCTGAAAACAATAAATGAATATACATAAATTATTTATTGATATTGCGTTACAAGACATGATATGTTCAATGCACTGTGCAAAATTGGAATGAATGACAGAGAAATAAAATATTGTCATATATGTTTCCAAATTTTATGGTCATTCTGTATAAATATTAGCTTTTATTCTAAAATCATATTTTCAAATTTAAAAAATATTTCTTTATTTCTATTTCTAGGAATATAGGCATTCCTACAAAGCACAATATCTTGTATATGATTTGACAGATGGGTAACTATAAAATACATTATAGATAATAAATATTTTAATTATGTAGTTATATAAATATAGATAATAAATATCTTTATTTATTTATTAATGCATTTAGGCATGTTTTTCCACTTCTATCCAAAACACCTGCCATAGAACTTCAATATGCATCTTGGGGACCTAGTGGTAGTCAATTAGTAAGTCATATATTTGATATTCTATGACTTATTTACTTATAAAATATAGATTTTATCAAGAAAAAAATAAGTTATTGGATTTTTTTATTTATAAAGTATTGAATTATTTTTCCAGATATATGTATATAATAATGATATTTACTATATACCACAAATAACATTGGAACCAAGCCCTTGGCAACTCACAAATACAGGAAAAGATGGTGAAATCTTTAATGGAATACCTGATTGGGTTTATGAAGGTAATAATAAATATTAAAAGTATATTTTTAGGGATTT
Organism: Centruroides sculpturatus; assembly: GCF_000671375.1. NCBI lineage: Eukaryota > Metazoa > Arthropoda > Arachnida > Scorpiones > Buthidae > Centruroides > Centruroides sculpturatus. The sequence continues at coordinate 1,314,375 of NW_019384475.1, forward strand.
AATAATATATTTTGTGTTTTTATAAATTATTCAAATAGAAAATATTTTATTATTTTCTTTTAGAGGAAATTTTATCAAGTAACAATGCTATTTGGTGGTCAGACAGTGGGAACAAAATTTGTTTTGCTTTATTTAATGATACAAATGTAGATATCATGACATATCAAATGTATGGTTCATATAAAGATTTCAATAATGTTTATCCTACTCCTATAAACTTGAGATATCCAAAGGTAATTTAGTTTAATTATAATTAAATATAATCAACAAATTTTGTGGATAAATTACTAGTATATTTTTTTTTTTATTCTAGCCAGGAAAAACAAATCCAACAGTTACTTTATTTGTCATTGATCTTTCTACAACGAATCCACCTTTACAGAAAATTACTCCTCCTGAAGATTATGTAGATTCGTAAGTTTGTTTACATTTATAATATATATAATATATTAATATATAATATGTAATATATAATATAATATAATATAATATATATAGTGTGTGTGTGTGAACACCTCCATTTAGCATTATTGTTTCTTTAGCAGTGACATTAAAGACAAATACTGTAGATATAAAAACAAAATATCAGTTGCAATTTTATTATACAGTGCTATATTTCATAATAAATTGCTTATTAAAAATTTGTGTAATTTATATTTTTCAATAAAAATTATAAATACTGTACAGTAATTGAAAATTTAAAAAATAAATATTGAACTTAGAGCATCAAAACATAAAATTAGAGTAAAAATTCTCTAAAAACCAAAATAAAGTTACTACTGTATAAAAATTTTAGAATTTTTCATTCAAAAGTAAAGAAATCTTTTCCTTATACATTATGCAGTGAATTTGAAATTTCACATCTTTATGTGAATTGACAGTACTTAAAACCAATAAATAAACAACTTTTAATTAATATCAAAAGGAAATATAAATGATAATTGATCTGTCCACCTGTTTTGCTTATTTAGATCTTGATGAATTTATTGTTTCACCTGCAGTGATAGTTTCATGGACAATGATAGGAATAAAATACCATACATATTTTGTTGCAAAAAGTAATTCAATGGTAATTGATGATTTAAAATGTATTGACTCAAGTGTTTTTAAAATTTGGGGGACCAAAAAAGCACGATATGTCTGAATCAGTGATATAATGATGTGCTACTGTACAGTGCCAACTCGAGGCAAGTTTTAGGATGGAGCAAGATCCTATTATGGCACCCCCATTGGTTGCCCCTAATTTATACCCTTTAATTTTCTTTACCGCTGAGGCTGCTCCATTCGCCCTATGGTAGGACCGGCTCTGCTACTGTATTAGCAACAGTACAGTTAGATTCTATAAGCTAGTGGCATAGTGTCATTTTTCATGAGGGTGAAAATAGAGGACAAAGAAATAGAAACAGGGAAATTCTCTCATTCATACAACAGAAGAAAGTTGAATGGATCTAGGAGTGGATATTCTCCAAAAAATGAGAGTCCAGCATTAGATAAAGAATGTGTGGAAATCAATTTACAAAGTCTAGCTTAGTTTGGTTAATGTTTTTTTTTCCCATCTTATTTTTATTGTTAACAAAGTATGTATATATATATATATATATGTATTGTTATTAGCCTTTGCATTTTGTCTTTTATATTTAAATTTTGTTTTATGTTGTTTATTTTATTTTTATTCTCCATCATTTATATTTTTATTTGTAAATTTAAACTGTACTTGTTTTATTTCATTTAAAGTTTGTATGTTTAATTACTGTTGTATGTTCTAAAACTAAGGATGATTCATAAACTGGACTGAAAATGTTTTTGTGCATTAAATAGTATTTGATGGAGATATTTAAGGTGTAGATTTTTTAAAACATGTTAAAAATAATGAAATATCAAAATATGAATAATTAAAATGAAACTAAATTTGCAACAAAGCATAAAAATATTTTTGAATTCAAGACTCTGTGAAAACCTTTACCAAGAAAACAATTTTAAATAATTTTATTCTTTTATTTTGAATTTTCTTTGCCATCAGCCTTTTCATTTGCTTTCTGTCTACTTCTTCCAACCCTGAAATCAAGATTTTCAGTAATAGGATTTCTACCTCCCTAATAATCACTATATCTTGGTCCATTTTCTTCCTTTTTAAATGGACTACTAGTTAACATTACCTTAACTCCTCATCTGGAACAATTATTCGTTCTGCCATCATATAGAAATCTTCAGTATCTTATTTCTTTCTGATCTCAGAAGTCCTTTAACTTTCCAAGAACATTAATGAGAAATTAATTGATTATTTATTCGTTTATCATTTAAATAATATACATATTTTGAAATTATTTCCCGAACATAACATATAAATTTTAAACGCAATGTATTCTAATTACATACTGTAATCAGTTGGAACATCTGAAAAAAAGCATTTGATTTTTGTTAGCTGTTTTGTTCTATATTGTTTTTACCTGATGATGTCTATTTTTATATAGACAAAAACATTAGTAAATTTTTTTCACAGTGCTGGTTTTGGTTTTGTGTTGTGTGTCCTTTAATCTGCTCTTCTTAATCTTTTTAATTCCTCATTAATCTTTTCTACCAACTGAAGAAAATCCAAAAAATAAAAAAAAAAAGGAAATTTTTTCAACATCAACAAATTTATTTAACGTATTAGGCATTCGCCTGTTACAGGGACGTGCTATTTTAACATAAATTATTGTAACTTTACAATCAATAACTTAACATAAAATTTATATCTTAGTATCTAACATATATTTCAGTTTTAGTTCTTGAATAACCATTTATTATTTGAAAAATTTCCTCATATAGTTATAAAGATTAAAGATAGTGTTAACATTTGCTCTGTTCAATATCTTGTACATATCAATTTCATTCGTACAGTTGGCTATCTGCTTAATTTCAGAACTTTGATCATTTTAGTTTTCATTGTCGCATTCACTAAAAATGTGTATTTTTGATAATGGTATACTACAATTTGAGCATTTGGATTGCAAATATTCTTTGTATTTATTTCCTAGCATTATTCCATTTTGATTTAATCTTAATTGTATAAAGAATTTTTTAACATTAAATGCAAGATTTGTTAGCATATAATCATTGATTAATGGATAGTTTAAAATTATTTTATACCGATTACTGTTTTTTCTTTTTTGAATGTCTTCGATATCTTGTACGATGGAATATTCCATTACTCTATGTATTAATAGCTTACTTTGTTGTTCAAAACTGTTAGTCTGATCCAAAAATAATTCCATANTCTTTATTAAAATGTTAAAGTGCTTTTATACTTAATTGAAATTTTTTAAATTTAAATTAATAAAAATAAATTTTCTAAACTATTCTAGATATTACTTTACATCCGTGAACTGGGTTGATGACAATAGATTATCTATAACTTGGTTACGTAGACTTCAGAATTCATCAGTAATTAGTATTTGCTATGAAAATCAGAAATGGAACTGCATAAAAGTGAGTTTTATTTGTAAATTATGTTAATAAATAATTTAATGTGAAATTTTTAACATTTCATAAGCATTACTATAACAAATTCTCATTTACCAAACTTTTTTAATTCTAATTTACATGTACAGTACAGTTCATTCTTATGACTTCAAAAGATGTCAGACTCTGAGTATTATGACATCTTATGACAATCCTATATTTTCCAACAGATGGCCTCAAAATGTCTGAAGGACATCATAATGTTTCACCTATAAACATGCTAAAGATGTTTCAATTATGATGATTTAGAGATTTCTTAAAACCTTTTAAGGCAGAGGCTTAATAAGACACTTTCATTCATTTTCTTCATTTTTGAAAGACATCAGTCAAAGAAAATGTAGAATATTTTGATTCTGTTGGCAATGTTTGTAAAAATACTGTATTATTTCAAAGAAACACTTCTAAAAAATATTTTATTAAAATTTTTACAATCTATTACAACTGGAATTCAAAATACAAAGTTATTAAAGTTAAGTTTGTAATTCAACAAGTTACTCAACTTGTTTTTGAACACTTTGTACTAGTTAGTTGCTAACTACTCTGTACAAGGAAAAACGGCAACATGTGTTAACTTATTCTACAAATTAAATTCATTGCTTGTTCTTGAGAACTTGATTCTTACAAGTGTTCGATTCCAAAATCCTGGTTAATTCCAACACAGATCTTGACCTGTACATGGCTGTCGTGACGGCCCTATCAAACCAAGCTCATGAGATCCATATAAGCTCTTCACATGTTGAGAGCTTATATGGGACCTGGGAGGAGAGTAGACCCCTTTTACTTTTTTACAAATCTCTTGCTATTTTTTCTTTGAATAAATGAAATACATGGAATGTTCCTTTATTAATAAAATGCAGCTGTAAAGATTTTATTTTTTGCTAGTAAACATAACAATAATTTATACAAACAGGAACTATTACAGGCCTCTAAGTTTTCTCCAGGCCCCCAGAAAATTTTCAGCTCCACATCTTGTAGCCCTCAGTCCATATGTCTCCTTATCATATGACCTTCATTTCTCTGACAAGATTTGAAATAATTTTGGAAGTACAGTTTGTCAAATGACCATTATATCTGAAGATTTTACTTACTTGTCTAAAAGTGGCATCTTAATTTTCTCATTTATCTAGGGCTAGGCCATTCTTCATAATGAAAAACCTCCTCTGTTTTCATGTTAGGCAAGTTTCTGACTTATAGTAGAATTTAACATAGAAAGTCATTCCATATCAAGTAATTTTTCCATTTTGGAAGGTTTTCAGTGTATTCAGGTTCCAATTTAGACAGTTATCACTTTATAATATAAATATCTTATAATAAAGTCAGGCTTTCTGCCAAATCATCAGACTATGATTAGGCTAAGTTAATTAAATTACAAATTTAAACCTACCTCTAAACAAATTACTTTATAATTTGTTTAGAGGTAGGCAGTTAAGCTGCTATCTTGGATAATTTTAATAATTATAATAAATTAATTTTAATTTAAGATTTCTGGAGGAAAAGAATTGGCCAGGAATGGGACTCAAACCTGCAACTTCCACTTACCATTTAGATACATTGCCAATTATGCTACCCAGTTCATTTTCAGAACTACTAATTTAGATATTATCATAGATCATGGCTTAAATGGCTACCTCTAGACCAGTGGTTTCCAACCTTTTTTGACTTGCTTACCCCTTGGCAGCCTATTTTCCTAAGTTTCATTTCCCATTTTCACTAAGTTTTATTTGCTTATTAGTCAAACTGTGGTACCTTTGTGAATTACACAGCACTGTACAATTACATATAAAAAAGTATTTTTTAAATCAAAAAGCATTAGAGGAAAGACACAAATAAGTATAATAAAAATATAATTATATTTTTACTTAAAACTAAGCATCAAGTGCTGTGATGTCACCAAAGGCTTCAATGCAAAATCCAAATATTCTGATAGTACACTCATTGCCATAAAAATTAGCACACCAAGAAAGAGTTGTTGTATCACTGTGAAACTTGGCATGCAGAAAAGTCTCAAGCAGATATGGAAATGATTATGATTATGAGATGATATGAGTAATAGAGTAGTGGCTGATTGTGTAATGCCAGCAGAAGGTGTCAAACTGTGTTCCCCTTGACCTATAAAAAAACACATAAAGACAACCTGTCTGTGGTTTACCTGTTGCAAAGGGATTCTGTATCAATTAGAGATGCCTTTATGTTTCAATCAATCAATCAATTAATTATTTTATTGATGCATAAAGATGCATGTCTACTAGCACCACTAGGCATAGCTGGACATGGGTTACAGAAAAATAGATTGCAAATAAACAATTTCACATAAACATATAAACGCGGACAATATATAAACTTTGAAGTGGATACAGTAAGCAATGGGCAATTAGTATATACAATGCAATAGTACTGTACATACAGTACATGGAATTTGCAAAGGAATAAAACGTGACAATATAACCGTAGAATAGGCCAATACAGTTATAGAAGGATTAAGCATATATGAAGTCACAATTAATTGTTGATACTTGAGCAACAAAACATATACAATGGAGAGCATATAATATACAATGAATAAATGGTGAAAACAGAATACTAAGAATAAAGTACACAGTGCTGATAAATACACAAATACAATGTAATAGCATTAGCAGGAAGAGAGACTATACAGTATATATGATCTGAATTACATATTACCTAGAAGTTGAGTTACTAGTGGGGATGTTAGTCCTCCTGTTGTACTTTTTTTTTGTTTTTTATGATCATCATTTCCCCTTACGGGGATCAGTCATCCTTGTCCCGCCAGTGGCACCACAAGGAAAACGTTGCTTTATTGACAATTAAAATATTATAACATACAACTTTTTGCAAACAACAGTTAAGATTAAATAACATTAAAA
>NW_019384476.1:0-3355 GCF_000671375.1 Centruroides sculpturatus
GCTTAGATTTTACAAATACGTGAGCCGTTCACAGCCCGACACACGTATTTGTAAAATCTAAATGATTGTACAACATGGAATTCATATAAAACAGAAAAATCAACAGTGTTATAGGGGAGGGTCGACTGTATATATATATATGATACTACTAATTTGAGGTGGAGAACCACCTCAAATTAGTAGTATCTTGCCCCCTGTACATCATACTTTTCCTTTAACAATAGAATCGTGCCAGTCATCTATTAATTGCTTTCAGGGGAAAACTTTTGAATTGAAATAACATGACTTACGGTACAAACTAGAAGTTCATATATAGTCAATCGGGGCCTCCTGCCCCTAAGGTTTCCATATCTAGTCTCATTTTCATCTAACTAATTCTGTTGTTGAGATTAAGGAAAGACAGACAGATGATAGTGGGAATTTAAAGGTCTACAATTTTTTTAAAATTTCAGCCCAATTAATAAATAATTAAAGATGAAAAAACAAAATTTACTAAAAAGTTACAAGTTTANGAGTTTTATAAAAAAATAGTAAATGCCAATATAACAAGTAAAATCCTAACTAAGTACTGGAGATACACATGATCCCCTTTATCTTCCCACCCCTTTGACCTTTAATCACCAAAATTTAATAGCATCAATCTCCCTAATAAACAAACCTCTATGCAACATTTTAGACAAAAAGCACAGCAGTTATTAAGCTTCAAAGAGAATGAACAAAGTTGTGCCATACACATATGCTAACATCCATACATACAGAAGAAATCCCCAAATTATTTTGCATTTCTCAATGTTTCAAAATGTTCTGAGTTCAAAAATGTAAAAATCTTGAGGGGCCATTTTTTGACTGATCGCCATATCTTTATAACAGCCAGAAAACTAAAACATTATAAATATTCGACTAGTTATTCTACTAGAAATTTAATTATATAAACCTGGACTTTTTGTATTGATTGAGAAGAACAATATGAATAAAAAGAATACAGGAACTGAAATAGTAATCAGTATTGCTTTTTGTAGAAAAGAAAAAAAAATTTTATTTTCAAAACTATAATTTAAAAAATTGACAAAAATAAATCATTGCAATATATCAATAATATTGTAAATCATTACTATCATATATCAAGTATATATGTGTAACGTAAAGATACTATTGAATTTCTAGGACAACTTTATAGTAACTCTGGAAAGCCAAAATGCTTTTGAAAAACTGTAAATTTGAATGCATATATTAAATCAAATACAGTAATTAATTAAATTATTAATATTCATTCATTTTTCTATTTATATAATTTTTTTTCAGTTTAGTCTAGAGCAGTGTTTCTCAATGGGGGCGATATTGCCCCTATGTGGGTGTTTTTGCATGTTGAGGGGGCAATTAGTAACAATTTATATTTTGGGGAGGTGAAAAACAATTTTCTGGGCAATATAGTAAAACATTATATTAAGAATAATTAAATATTTTATTCGTTATATCATACAATTATTAAACAAATAACATTATACTAGTCACTAGTCTATTCAATGCAGTACGAATTTGGCGTTAACCTTGGCCCTGGGCATCGGAATTTAAAGTGAAGAGGGCGATATTACATAATGGTTTTATTGAAGGGGGCAACAATTCATTAGAGGTTGAGAAACACTGGTCTAGAGTTAAACAGCATTATGTGCAAAATTATAAAAATATTTTCTCTCTACATGTTGTTCTTAATTGATAGTAGAAAACATATACAGAATGTATGTAATCTACTTATGACTTCATCTTAAGATTTTATTTGTAATAAATGATATAAAATGTAGCATAAATTTTCAGAAACTAAAAATATTTCTGTAACAAAAAACTAGAATATATATATATACATTTTTTCATTAAATCATCATCATCATTTCCCCATTTCGGGGATCAGAGTCACCCTTGTCCCGCTATCAGCACCACAAGGGAAACGCTTACTTTATTAATTGAACTATTAAACAAAATATACTTATAACAAACAATTAAAATATATTACATTATAGGTACATAGGCTGCTTGCCTTTACAAGATTGCGACACTGTCGCAAAGGGAGCAGCTCGCTCCCCCATTCACGACATTATTGTTCGCGTGAAGGTTTTCACCTCCTGGACCAGATCCCTAGCCCGTATAATCATGTATAAATCCAAGCTTGAAATGTCTAAGGTTCCTTTGACTAGTGATAGTAACTGTATCCTTTCCATTTCGTACTTTGTACACTCATTAATTACATGGTCTAAACTGTGTTCTCCCTTTCCGCATTCACATTGAGTGTCTTGCTGCTTTCCGATTCTTTTTAAATATTCTTTGGTATTACAATGGTTAGTCAAAAGTTGTGTGGTTATAAAGTCACTTGAGAGCCATCTTAAGTCATTCATTCTTTCTTCTATATTGGGAAGCAACCAGAAGGTGTGTCTCCCTTTCATGCTATAACTCCACTCTTCTTGCCATTCGTCTATTGATTCTTGCCGTAGTAATCTTTTAATATAAGATATTGGAATTTTATTGTAAGTGGTTTCTGTTAATGACGCGGCCTCTTTGGCCAGTGTGTCCGCTTTTTCATTTCCTGCAATTCCTATATGAGCCTTCACCCATCTTATTTTGATCTTTAAGCCATATTCTTCTATTAGTTTCTTGGCTTCCAAAGCCATCATATTCTTGTCATTGAACTGCTTAAGTGTGTGTATGGCAGCACTACTATCAGTGTTTATAATTATTGAGCCAGACAATCGGGTGGAGATAACCCATCTTATAGTTTGTAATATTGCAAACAGTTCTGCTTGATACACTGAGCATCTGTCGTCCAATCTGAATTGATCTTGGTAGATTTCCTCATTGTCTTTTATGACCAGGAAGGAGGCTCCTACCTGGCCCTCTACCTTAGATCCGTCAGTGTATATATCAATATCACTTCTATCCTCTTCTGTTGCTATATTTATTGCCATCCGATTATAAGGTCTTGGTAGCATCATTGCCGTTGCTTGCATTTCATATTCTGTTCCTTTATAAGTTTCATTCTTAATGTTTATAGAGTACCCTCTCCTGCACATATATGCCTTTGCCTTTTCACGTAGGATCATGTCTATTGGCGTTGTACCAGCTATCACCATCAACGCCTCGGTCGATGTCGTGCGGTACGCTCTTGTCATCCTTAGTAATGCCGTCTGTTGTGCGCTTCTTAACTTCCTTTTTATGCTGCCCTTTTCTGCAGCTTTATACCATGCTCCTGCGGCATATGTTACTTTAGGAATAAACGCACCTTTATAGATAATAGCGATGGCCTCTTTGCTGAGGCCCCAATTAGCCTTGGCAGCTCTGGCTAGTGCATTAAATAGGTTTGCACCTA
>NW_019384476.1:7983-43259 GCF_000671375.1 Centruroides sculpturatus
TAACACTAATTCTGTTGTTGAGATTAAGGAAAGACAGACAGATGATAGTGGGAATTTAAAGGTCTACAATTTTTTTAAAATTGCAGCCCAATTAATAAATAATTAAAGATGAAAAAACAAAATTTACTAAAAAGTTACAAGTTTATTGTGTTATTAATAACTATGGATAATGATAAAGTATCAGTCTCATTTATTATGAACTATAAATACTAATTGTTATATATAAAATTACTTTCATTTTATGCGAATCAGCTTGCATGTTAATGGGATAGCATGTTAATAGCAGTAATTGCAAACATTAGAAAATTGTAAACAAGATTTTCTTTGTAAATAAATCAATTATAACAAATTATTTTTTAAAATGTGACTATTTGCAATTCCATCTTATGCAATAAATTAATAAATCGAAACAATTTACTTCTAGATGTCATTCATTAATCCTTTTTTAATTCATAATTTTAAAAAAAATTTGAAAAAAACATCCACAAGAAAATTTTTAATAGCAATATCTTAAATCTAAAAGAAATGTTAAATAAAACATTATTATTTATTACTAACTATTAATTAGTTGAAAAACATTTTCAGATTCAATAACTCAAAAATAACATCTCAAAAATTGAGTTTTTATGTAATAAATAATTACATTATTTTATAGAAGGCTGTTTAAAGTACAGCTTACTACAAATGAAAACAAGATAATTTGATAAATAATTTACAAAAAGAAGTTTCTTTTCAGATATTCAAAAAATACTTATTTAAGGAAATTACAACACAATATTTATCTAAAACAATAAATGAAATTAAGAGAAATTAATATTAACTATTAAAATGTATATCAAAATCAGCCAATGCCAATATGCATTGCAGTAATTAATAGCAAGGTTGCAGCCAAAGTTTTCATCTCTAAAGCGTGGATATCGAATGTCGAGCACCATCTTGTAAGTGGTGCTCGATGTTTGACATTCACATTTTAGAGATGAAAACTTTGGCCACAACCTTGCTAATACTAAATCTTCATCTTCACCGATTAAATATTTTTAATATGTAACAATTAATCCAAACATTCAATCAGTAAAGGAAATTAAGCATAGCAGCACTAGCCAATGCCACTATGATTAATTATATCTCCCATTGATCTATTTATGTATGTAACATTGATACCAATCAATAAAGGGATAAAAATAGCAATAAAACTTAATTTATAGCTTAAAAATAAATTCAAATTATTAATAAATATAGATAAGATGTATCGGATTCGGTAGGTGTTACTTTTAGTTAATTTACCTATATACAAATACGTAAAAAGTTACCTAAAAGTAACTCCTACCATATATTTTTATATTTACATTTAAAAACCTTCAAATATGCTTTTTACCTTCGATCATTCCTCTGTTAGTCAAATTAAGCTGCCCGCTTTTCCTCGCTTGTTTAATAATTTGAATATGAACAGTTTGTTCCTTGCTTTGAGGATGAAAACAAGCGCTAACATTTTCAGCTTTCGATCTGTTCCCTCCGAATGCTTTTCTTCTCGGAATACCCGACATCTTGTACGATTTACGTTTATAGAAAATTTTATTACACTTTATATTATCATACCACCATCATTCAAAAAATTATAATATAGGTTAATATAGCAAAACAAACGACGATCAAGGATAGCGCGGTATTGAACTTGTTACTGATTAGCACGCCATCACGACCCAGTGTTTACGTAATTGTTTTTGATCTCAGCGTGAAGCTCGATTATATAAAATTAACTTTATTATTTTACTATAAATATGTTAATATTACGTAAATTAATTTAGTTCAAATTTCAATAATAGAGGTAGTAAATTGAAATTTTTATAATTAATAATAATTTTCTTATATGTTAAATTAGTTATAATATAATATAATGTCTAACTTTTAAATTTTTTAATTAAAATTTATATATTGTTTTAAATTTGTTGTAATTTAAATTATAAAAATAAAAATTTTAAAAATTTAGTAAACATAATGAAAGTGGCAACACTGTCGCTTTCAGCAAACAGAAAATAAGTGTCGAGTTTGGTGGAAGGTAAGAGTTTTGACTTATAGAAATAGCTTTTGTAATAGAGAATAATGAATTATAATGTAATTTAATAACATTTAGATTTAAGTCATGCACAATGCATTAACAATTTTATAAAAATCATAATGTTTAAACACTTGTTTTCTGACTAGATTAATACTTCAAAGTAAACAATTCCCATTTCAAAGATTCACATTACATTAAAGATTATAAATCATATACACACAGTTGTTTGAGTTAACAGTCGCATCTTTATAAGCTTATTTAGCTTCGTGTAAATGAAGAAACTAAAAGAATCCATTATAAACAATCGAGTAACTTCAAATAGCTTATAAATTTAATAAATAATGAAATACATTAATTAAAACATTTTTAAATTGTAATTCGTGAATTAACTGCAGAAAAATTTATTTTATACAACTGAATTCGTGTTTTTTTTATTTTAAATATCAGTAGTAAATTTATTTACTGTTATATTTTTATTATAAATCACCAAATGATGCCTAAATATCGGGCTATAATAAGGCTAATTAAATGATTGGTATAAAGTAATTTGACACTAGAGGTAGATTATTATTAAATAAATTTAGAACCTTCTGGAATAAAAAGTTTGGTGATTTATTGTATACTACTCGGGCTTTGAGATGTTATTATTTATATACGGTGTGGAGATGGTCTTAGGCTGTGGGCGAAGGAGTCGTCCTCAGTCAGTGCCGTATTTAACCAAGTAAGGTTATATCTAATGTAATATACTTCTGGAAGCGAAGATTCGCTCGGGGTCCGGGTGGTGTAACTGGCAAGTGCACCGCACGGCAAGCAGAGGTTGCGGGTTCGAGCCCCGTCCCAGGCCAGTTTTTATTCCAGAAGGTTCTAAATTTATTTAATAATAATTATTAATTTACTTAAGAGATGGTGCCTAACGTCTACCTCTAGTGTCAAATTAATTTATACCAATCATTTAATTAGCCTTATTATAGCCCGATATTTAGGCGATTGTTTGGTGATTTATTGTATACTATGTGGGCTTTGAGATGTTGTCATCTAATGTACTTTTATCTTTCCTCAACAACATTATAATTATACAACTTTAAATAAAGACTTGCTGTATATCAACAACTCATAGCCCGAGTAGTAAATACATCACCAAATTATTAATTTACTTAAGAGATGGTGCCTAACGTCTACCTCTAGTGTCAAATTATTTTATACCATTCATTTAATTAGCCTTATTATAGCCCGATATTTAGGCGATTGTTTGGTGATTTATTGTATACTATTTGGGCTTTGAGATGTTATTATTTATATATTTTTATTAGTCTACAACATAACAAATTCTGTATTTATAAATTTAATCTTTTTAACACTTGTAATGGACTCAATTCAAGTTCTGAATGAGATAGTTGAAACCTTATCATAGAGCATACCCATAGGAGTGAAAAAGTCAAAGGAATCGTATCTATATGAGCAACCTTTTGCGAGATATGGCCCCAAAATCGGGTCACTTGAGATCGTGAGTTGCATCACTCCAATAAGACTCAGGTTTAACTATTTAGCCTACGTGGCTATGCTGGCTTTGAGTAGCACACTTGACTGTTTCGGGAGTATTCAGTGTTATATGGTTTTAGGGGTGGGCTTGCCTGCAGCCAAGCACTTTGGTTGTCAATATAAATTTTTTTTTTTTTTTTTTGTGAAACCAGGTAAAAAAGCAATTAGCAGAATCATGTTTATTCTACACATACAGTATAATGTGAGGAAGACACAATTAAATTGACAGGTAATCTTGAGGTACAGAGCTCTCAGCCTTTCATGTAAATTTCATGTTTGTTGCCTGCCACCTTTTTGGTATAGCAATTTTAACAGCCAGCATTGTAATATACCATATTCCTGCAGAATATAAACATCAACTTCAGACAGACAAATTTCAAAAATTGAGTGAATAATCCTTTCTCCACAAACTCCTATCACAACAAATTCTCAAATTGAGACTAATTTGATATTAGTGGGTAATATTAAACACTGTTATTCTTTGATTTGTGCAAAATTTTTCTATCCAATCATGTCTACAAAATTTCATAAGTGACATAATAGAGCACAAAAGGTATGTGAGAATGAAAAGTGACACACATGCGAAATAACCTACAAGTACCTATTTTATAATTCTTTGATCATAAATGGTTGAATTCAACAAATTTAATCTACTAGTGATTTCTCATATTGTTATTTGGCAGTTTGCTCCAATCAATACTTTTATTTTGTGTTCATCTGCTTCAACTGGCCTTCCAGAATGTGGTGCATCTTCAAAATCAAAATTGCTGGAACAAAATTTTGCAAACCAGTTTGGCATTGTTATTCTGTCAACACATCATCTCCATACACATCACACAATTTTTTTCCTTGCTTGAACAGCATTCTTACCTTCTCGGTAATAAAAAAGCAAAATATGCCAAAAATGCTGCTTTCAATTTTCCATATTTGATGAGATACCAAAACAAACACAACTGCAAAGAAGCAAACAAAATTTTTTACAAATATGCCTTGAAATGTCAACTGTCAAAATATATAATGACAATATGATTTAGAATGAAATTGGCAGGTAAAAATACAACTAATCCCTGTGGTTGTAAAAGAATGAAATTACTTTCTGAACAACCCAATATAATTAAATATTGCCAGATTTATCCAAAATATAAAACTATAAATTATTTTATAGTTTTATTTGGGCCATAACAGTCTGCATTAATGTAGCAATATTTGATTATATATGTTATCAATGTATATTTTGCTCAAATTAAAACCAAAACTTATAGAACTGAGACTTTTGTTTTTGACAAAAGATATGTAATTTTAATTTTTATGAATTTTAAAGAAAAAATTAAGATTTAATAAAATTTATAAGACATAATAGAAACATTTATAAAATTTAGTGCTTTTTCTAAAACTTTTTGTTTTAATTTCAGAATAATTATGGGAAGACGACGCAGCAAAAGAAAACCACCTCAAAAACGGAAAGCAATTGAACCACTTGAAACTCAATTTAATTGCCCATTTTGTAACCATGAAAAATCTTGTGAAGTGAAAATGTAAGAAAAATAACTTTTCTGCTTAAAGTAGATTTATGTTCTTTATAATTACTTTGTATTTATTCCATGATTTAAATACAGAAAAATTTTCTTTTGAAAATAATGAGTATTATTATATTTTGAATAAATATTCTTGAACATAAATTAACAGACTGATATTACAATTATGACAGTAAATACAATATTAGCACTGCAGTATTAATTTATTTCATTTTGCTTTGATCAATATGATTTCATTTGAGTTCATTTTTTTATGCTTGGTTACCTTGACTTCTTCAGTTGATAGTATTTTCTTTCCTTTGCTGATAATCCTGTTTTATTATGTTTAACAACTTTTTATTGACATTTGTAGGTGTTAGGGTTTTTTTATAAAGTTAAAAAATTGTATCTATAAATATTATTTTAATATTATCATCACATTGAAAATATGAAAATTTATCATTAATTTTATATGGCAATAATTAGAGATATAAATGATATTATCTATATGAACAGAATATAACCAGTTACAATATAATTTCTAATTTCATGTAGGTTTGAAATTGTTATTATTTACATTAAGTAGAAGTTTTATTTTCTATAAAATTTCTATTTAGGGATAGACAAAGAAATACAGGAAGAATTACATGCAGAGTTTGTCTTGAAGATTTTCAAACATCTATTAACTGTATCCTTTGTTAGTTTGATCAAATTAAATTCTATGAAATTTATTTTATAATTATAATATATTAAATTGTTTTAAAAATATTTTATACTAAAGTTTTTTAACAATAAATATGGAATTAATAATTTATAACTCATAATTAAGCATGACTATTGATTAAATTTAATACAGTAGATCCCCTATAACACGGTAGATACGTTTCCTGTTATATGAATTCTGTGTTGTACGCGTCACTTAAATACATGAGCCAATCACAGGCCAGCATGTGTGCAGTTTAGCGGCTACGTCTGTTTGAAAGATTTTCTTCCATAAAATTAACCGATTCTAGACTAATTTGACTCAAAATTTCCAAATCATGTATAATTTTTTTGGGAATAATCCATTTAAACTATGCTATAAACAAAAAATTGTAGGATTGCTTACCAAGTGCACACCGTTCGAAGACGCCATTGCTTAAACTTGTTTTCGTCACAGAGCGGCTTATCGAACAGTGGGCATGTGTTTCCTGATAAATTATTTTTCTGTGAAAAATTCACTTAACTTTGGAGACATCATTAATATAAATATAATTTTTATGGCCGTTAAATAATAAATGGTTTTTAGTAGGTCCGCTATCGTTTAAACTGAACAGTTTGTGCAATATCCGCTATTGGTCCAGATTCGACCAATCCTGTTGCGATACGAGCCGGCGATGACGTTTTACTGTGTTATACAAGTCTCTTTTTGCATGTTATACGAACACAATTACAATTTTTTCATCGTGTTACATGAACCCGTGTTATAGGGGGATCTACTGTAATTATATATAAGATAGAAAATCAACTGTAATATCAGATCAATTGGAAATTCATTGCTGCAAAGAAGAGTGTTTGCAAAAATTAGGGTAATCATTTAAAAAATTTTTTTTAGCTGTTTGTTCAAAATATAAACTTGTAAAAGAGGTGTAACAAAACTCTGTTCTGAGTGTATGTAAATTAAAAAAGGTTTTTAAAAATGTCAAAGAAAATCAATATAAAGAGGATCCAAGTTGAAACTTGTACAAAACAGCCTACGAATTTTGACTTGGATCCTCTATAAAGCAGACACTCAAAAATATGGCAAAAGTTTGATGATGATGATGATGATGGACCATCTGAGTGCACTATTAGAAATTGGTTAGCTCAGTTCTGATCTGTAGATTAAAGCACTGAATATCTTCTGTGCTTTAATCTACAGATCAGGACTGACAATCTCCTATTGTTATACAGTCTGGATAATCACAAGAGACTGATATTGTGAGGCAACTGGTTGCCAAAGATGTCTGGATCACACACAATGTGATAACTACAGAGATAGCCTGAGCTTTGTTCTGTCAGTGGTGTGAACACTGAAGCAGCAGGGCCACATGTTGTGACTGAGCAGAACAAGTGTGACCATATTTCCAAATGTTCATCATTGTAGAATTGATATTAGAACTGTTCCTTTGATTACCTTGTGATATGGATCAAGAAATGGATTGAAATCTGCTTGAACTGAAATCCATAAAAAATGAAATATCTCCAAACTGTCTAAATAACAAATGATACAGTAGCATCCAGCAATTTGATTAATAACAACAAAAAAACAAAGTTATTAATGATTTTTAAATTGTCATTATCACGTTAAAGTAGCAGTTGAACATATGTAAAAAATTTAGTCAATTGCTGATATTGTTTCATTATTTATAATTCAGTTTTTTTAAGTAGTAAACTGACTAAGCACTTTCAGACTTTTCATCTATCTTCAGAATACAACAAAAAACATACCTTTATTATTACCTTTATTACCAAAATGTTATTATTTAGTAAATTTCATTGCTGGAATTTTTAAAGGTGTGTTTTTTTGTTGTAATCTATATATCCAGTTGATACAAAAAATATATGGATATCGTCAGAATCTTTATCACTCAAAAAACAATCTTTTTGAATTCCCATTCAAACTTATCTTCTCATTTGGAATGCACATGCCACAGTTTAAATTTAAATTCAACATCTTTTCATTCTAGAACAATATTCATTTAATTCTTTGCTACATTCTTCCATTCATTCCTCCACTGCTATTCTTTACCATCCATTTCAGGCAGTTGACAAAGTACAATTTACATCTTTGATATTAATAACTTCCTTAGCTAAATTTTCTATATAAATCTTTAATTTTTCAATCATCTGGTCTTTTTTCCTATTTTTCCTCAGATGTTTTTACTCAGTTTAGTATTGATTAGCAAAACATAGTGGTCTGGTATTTTTTCTACCCTCTCTCTCTCTCTTTCCCATATATTCCATTGCAAATTTTTCACAATCCTCTCTATTTCCTCCAAATGATACTACCAACATCTAAATTAAGTATCTCCTTTCTCAAATCCTTTTCTCGATGTCAACACTGCTCTTTGCACTAGAGCTATACATACCACTTTAACACTGACTTGGATCATAAGACATGCTTGATATATAAATGGGTTTTGTACATGTCTTTATGGTAAATGGATATCTCATATTCTTCATCCTCTTTTTTAATCATAACATCCAAGAAGTGAACCAATATTTTTTCTCTCTGTTCTTCAGAGTGTCCACCCCAAACTAACATTAAACAATACCTTGTAAATTGTGTAATCTCTAAATAACCAAAACATTATCAATGTATTTTGCAAGAAATTCAGTATGCTCACTTAGTTCTTCAACAATTCCTGTCTGCTTTTTTGCACTATTAGCTTTGCTAAAAATCTGGCTAACAGAAAACCAATAGGGAGCCCATATCTTTGCTTATGAAACTGACCTTTAAAAAACAAAATATTCTTCATATATCAACAAGTCTACTACTTCTGACAAAGCCTTAAATTTCTGAAACTGGTTGCATTGTAATATGATTCCTAAATTCTAAGAATGCTGCTTGCTGGCATATGGATGGATATAATGCTTAAAAATCAAAGTTGGATAATACATGTCCTAGTTGAGGTTTGACTTACATTAACTTCTGATTTTATGTACTTTTTCTCTTTTGCCAACATGATTTTGTTAGCATACATACTGTTTACTTTATCTAAAAAAAATTAGTATTGATACTAAATGGATAATTACAACTGTTTTGTTAAAAATTAATTTTAAGTGATAGCATTCAAAACGAATGGAAATAAATTGTCTGTTTTTACTATTAAAGAAATCTTAATTCTCAGAAAAATCAAGATTATAAATGAGATGAATTTATGATTGAAAAGAATTTTTAAGTTTATCAAAAAACAATTTGTATTTGTAAAAATGAAAAATTTATTATTAATAATTTATTAAAAATTATATCTAATATATAATCGAGACGGGTTGATGATAATGATAATAATAATAATAAGCGCAGAGCCCAAATGGTTAGGAGTTGAAAGTTGAAATTTGGTACACAGATACGGTACGTCATGAAAACACACACTAAGAAGGGATTTTTCGAAATTTCCCCCCAGGGGGAGAGAGACAGGATTAAAACTTCTATATACATTATGGATACGAGCCCAAACGGTTAGGAGTTGAAAGTTGAAATTTGGTACACAGTTAGGGTACGTTAGGAGAACGCACACTAAGAAGGGATTTTTCGAAATTCCTCCCCCGGGGGAGAGGGACAGGATTAAGGCTTAACACTTCCATCAACAATGGAAGTTTTAAGTAACAATGGAAGTGTCAACAATGGAATTGTTAAGAGAAAGCGATGTGCAATACGCAGATGCAGTTTTTTTCGTTTTTGCGGGAAATCGAACATATTTTTAGACCCATCTAAAAATTCTCTAAGGGGACCCAATTCTTGCATTCTGTGAAAACGGGTAAGGTTGACTGTAACGTAATAATCTTTATCTTAGTTATCGTTACTTTTGCCCGAGCAACACCAGGCCCACCTGCTAGTTATATAATATTATCAATACAATTTATAGAATATTGCATTTACAGAATATAATATAATATAATATTGTCATGACCCATGAAACAACAATATTCAAATGAACAAAAATAAAGTTTATTTAATAAATTAAACATACATAATTTCAGAAAAAACAAAACTTGGAATGCTTATCAAAACCTTGCTATCAAGAGAGGCTTAGAATGGAATAGTTCCATTTCACAAGTATTCTTTTATTCAAATAGTTTTAAAGATAAGCATGATTTTCTCTCATTGGACCATGGAATTTTTCTTGGCTTAACCAATAAAAATTCACTTAAAAAAATAAGAAATATATATTCTACTATAAAGAATTTTTTTTAATGTTTTTTAAATTTATTTCCATATGAATTTAAAATAGATTTTAAAACTAAAGAATGATATTGTAAATAATAAAAATATTTATTAACATTCAAACGTTTTGAAAAACTTAATATTTAATAATATCAATATGAACAAAATATTTGTAAAAAAAATTTTCACTGAAACTTTAATTTTTAAAATTTTATAATAGTCTTTTATTATAATTTATTAAGTTATTTATTTCTTTAACATTATTTTAAGATCTGTCAGAAGCAATTGATGTGTATAGCGATTGGATAGATGCTTGTGAAAGTGCCAATCAATGATACATCTTCATCTTCAGTTTCTATATTTTTTGTTATAATCATCAAGTTTCATTTCTCATTTTCATACAATTCTTTTTCATGATATTTTTACTTTGTGTAAAAATTTAGTTAAAAGTTTGTATCAAATATTAAAAAGTATTTGTATTTGCATTGCAATGAAAATACTAAATATAAATTAAATATGAAAAAATATAAATTAATGATAATGTTTTATCTTTTCTTGATATAAATTTAACATCATATTGTCCATGACTATTTTTAATTGTAAATGATTATTATTATTATTACTACTATCAAAAGTTCATACAGTGAAGACTTGTAAATTTTGTATATAAGTGTATTTCTTCTGAAATAAATTTTATATTTACATTGAAAATACAATTTCAGCTGGTTAAATAATTTTGTCATTAATTTTTAAAGTATAATAATTTTATAATCTGATAAAGATAGCATGAACTTGTGTATTTGATTAATATTCTTCATTGCTGACAACTGCCCATTAACAGATAAACTACAATATTTAGTGAAGTTTTATAACAATGGTCAATGAATGTGTTAAGTTTATAAACCCTAATTTCAAGAATTTTGATTTGTCTAAGATTAAACACCACACTATACTAATTAGAATAAAACAAAAAAATTATATTCTTTTGAAAATAATAGTAATAATAATATTCATTTAACAACTAAATATATCATCAACAACTAAATAAATCATCATACACCTGATGCTGAGAAATATTTATTAAACAAGCATTAACATTTTCGACCCAATATGATAGGCCATCTTCAGATGCAACCAAAATTTGAATGTATTTGAACTTAAAACATTTAAATGGCAGAACATTTGAACACTTTTACATTTAAATTTAAAACAAAATACTAGATAAATTAACAAATAAAGAATAAAATAAAATAAAATATACTAAATGAACTAATACAATAATGATGTAAATAATATAATAAAATAACAAATAACATATGTAAAATAAAATAAAAATAGAGAGACATTTTTGTGTATTTATTTCATTTAAGTATAAGAGCAAGTGTGGGCTAAAAATTTTGGTTTTAGTTTTTCTTTTATGTAGAATTTCCATGCGGAAGCTAGTCCATCTGCATCCCTGGCCTTAATACAATCATCCTTTAATTTAATTTTATAGATTTCAATTTTTTCTTCATGCATTGCTAATGATGGGGAATGCACAGCCCTCAGGATAGTCACTTCCATTCCATTTAACTAGAGTCCTCTGCTTGTGCCATACAGGATAATACTGTGTTGCAGTGCCCTTTATTAATGTCATATTTGAGCTCTTTAATTCTGATAGCTAAATTCCTTCTTGTGACCTCAATATAGTCCCTAATTCCTGATTTTTGAATGGAATTTTCCTGCTTTTTTTCTTTTTTTAATCATGTCTTTATCATTTCTTAAAATACTGTATAAATTAGGCACTCTTTTGAAAATTAGGTTTGAGTGTTTTGTCCGACACTTCTTTCATGATGTTTTGATTATAAGTGAACTTGGAGATTTTAAACTGATTTGTTTGGGTTCTTATTCTATTGCCTCCTTTATATCTTTTAATTAGTCCCTCTTTTTTATATCCCAGGTTTGAAGCTGTTAATTTCTTTGATCCTGTCCAACACACTAGAGCAATATGAATATGCTCTTCTAATGAGTGCATGAAAGATGGACAGTTTGTATCCATAGGGGTCATTAGAGTTAACCAGAATGTAGAGTGGACTATGTGTTGGTTTTATGTATATACCTGTTGTTATACCATCTCCTTTCAATTAGATGTTTATATCTAAAAAAATATATCTGTTCATGACTTTTTTGCTCTAGTTTAAGTTTTAATCCATTGTTGTTGCTATTGTTGATTACCTGTACAAACTCTTGTATTCTCTTGTCCTTTTTCCAAATAATGCACATATCGTCCACATACCTTTTGTAAAATACAATATCCATCCTGAACCTATTGATAATGCTCTTTTCCAAGTTGCATACGACTAGTTCACACAATAATCTTGACATCGGGCTTCCCATAGGTATCCCCTTTCTTATGTCTGTAGGACTCGTAGCATATCAATTTGGCTAATTCTATTACATCTTTCATAAATGCAGCAACATCCGGCCTTTTGTGAAGCATAAATTCCATTAATGCTTCCTAGCAGGATTCTATTTTTATAGATGAGTATAGGTTTTCATAATCCATAATCATCCCAACTTCTTCATCCAGTAAACTTAATTCTTGTAGTTCTTTTACTACATTTGTTGTGCAACAAGGGCATTGTTACCTATCTCATCTGAAATAAATCTATGTAAACATTTTTCAAGAATGTATGTGGGTCCTCTGCATTTCTCAACCACAGGTCTAACTTCTTTACCTTCTTTATATATTTTTGCAAATGCAAACAATCTCGGCATCCCTGGCTTCAGGTAATGAGATCCTTTAAGGAAAGTTAATATGGAGCTTAATGGTGCTCTTTCAAGTTTTTAACCCTTCTGTCTATCTTCATAACAATTTTTTCATTGACCCACTCACATTCTGTTCTTTTAATGTAATCTTCTAAGGATTTGTTGTAATTTTGTCTTTTCATGATGACTAGGTGTTTACTTTTGTCAGCTTTTGTTAGGACCAAATCATTGTCATTCAACCATTGTTTTGCGTGCTTCAGCTGTTTCATTTCAATGCTTTTTGTTCTGTGGATATGATCTTTAAGAATAGTCTTCCATCTGAAGAAATCCCTTTCTAAATCATTGAATTCTGAGAATCCTCTTTCCAGTTCTGCCATTGAAGTTTGCCATATGTTTTTATCTTCTGGAACACCATTATTACATGGAGCATTAGCATCAATATATTCAAAAATTGATAAGTAATTCCATGTTTACTATTCTCAGAAAACAATGAAGCAATAAACTAATAAACTTTAATATATTGAATAAAATAAAAACTGGAATTGAATTGTCCATGAATATAGCAATGGGAATAAATTTGAATAAATACTTTAAAATCTTTTCTTTCGTGGAACATTCGAGGTAGGTTTGCAGAACACCTGTGTACTGTGGAACAATGGTTAAGACCCACTGATGTATATATATATATGAGTAAATATGAATATATATATATTTATTTATTTATTTTAATTACCAATATTACTCAAAGTATTTATTCTTTATAAATATTAGTTCTAGAATCATATTTTTAACTTATTATTCACAAGCTGAAAGAAATTTATAAATTTATTATTTCAAATATATACAAGACTGCATCAAATTTTGAATAACTTTCCAAAATAAAAATGTGTATCAATTTATTATAAACATAAGAAAAGCTTTATACATAAGTTATTAACTACAATTAGAGGATTTGATCCCGGGATCTCGAAAATCGGGATTAAGTTTTCCTAATCCCGAGATTTTCGGGATTGACATCATTTTAAAAAAAGTTGCAAAATAGACTGCATGAAGCGAAACGTTCAGTGCCAGTGCTTTTAACAGAATTGCTTGCCTATCATTTTAATATAAAATACAAGAAATTTTATTCCAAGCAAGCAGCAGAAATTAACCTAGCGGGCTTGCGATGCTTGCTTGGAATAAAACTTCTTGTATTTTCAACTAAAATGATAGGCAAGCAGTTCTCACTGGGTTACTTGGTAATATACTTCATTTTTGTATTTTTGAATTTTCGCGGGCGCCAATCGATTTTCTGGCGCAGTCGAGAGCACTACTCAGTGCGTTTTACCTGTCAATGTGTCAGCCATCTTGTTTTGCCAGTGTGGTTAATATAGACCCGACGCCTCTCGCTTAGGGGGGTCGACCTTAGGTGAAAAGGTTACGACCCTCGCCTTGCCCGCGATCTGTCAGGATGATGCGAGAAAGTCTTTTTACGTTTCGGGGTAGTGGTTTGCTGGACGCTGAGAGACTCACACAGAGACCGAATTTACAAAATTAACGCGTTTATTTTTAGAAAGACATGCTTACAATGATCGAAACAATCGGGATTGTAGCCTTTACTCCTACAATCCCGATCCGTGTCGACCGGACTGTTTTCTTCCATCCTCCCCGTGTCCTCGAAGCTTATAAGTATTTACTAACGATTCCTCCAACTTCCATCAAACCTAAACGCGTTTTCTCAGCAGCTGCATATATGTGCAACAAATTGAGAAGCAGACTTGGTGATGAGACACTGGATGCGTTGTTATTTCTCAGATCATATTTTCGCAATTCAAATTAGAATGTTCCTATTAGATTAGTTTTCTTTATATTTAAGAAAAATGTGACTGATTAATATTATTTTTAAATACTTTTTGCTAAGAAACTTACTTTACTACCTACTTACTAGGTTGTTATATGAAAGTAGTCTATTTAGTCGATGTTAAGAGAGATTTTTGTGAATTTTCAACGTTTATTTGCATAGTTTGTTACATAAAGGTTTTTTCAATTTATGTGAGTTTAAAGAGATCTCAGTGATGCTTAAAAAAGAATAAATTTAACATGAAGACAGTGATTTTAAGTCTGGTTAGTCTGACTGTAAGTCTGATTAATTAGAGTGATTAAATTAACTAGGTGTATACCGTAAAATACGTTGATTTTTGTCTAAATTTTGATTTTTGATTTCTGTAAGATTTTCTTATTTTTTATTAACCCTCAATACCGAAATAATCCCGGGATCCCGGGATTGAATAAGTATAATCCCGAAATCCCGGGATTAGAAATAAGGACCGGGATCGAATTCCCTAACTACAATGTATTTTAATTCTTTGGATTAAAGTTTATTTAGAAAATAATTTATTTTGTTTACATTAACTCTGTTATATTAACAAAATTCTTTATATTTACATTAAATTTTGTGCCAAACTCATATTGCCATGCATTGTTATGTAATTTATTCAATTAGAAATTTTAATTGTTTCATTTAATTTGATACATTGTGATAATCAATTGAATAATCAAATTGCAAAATCATAATTATTATTAGCAATCTATGTTACTTCTATGAAATATAATCTCTCTACCAGGAGGTATTGGAATATTTTCTCCTCTAAACCATGAAGTAACATTGCTTCGATTTCTGAAAGTAATTTCAATAATCATAATCAAATATAATTGATTAAAATTTTTTAATTTAAAATAAATAAATTACCTTAATAAATTATTCATTTTCACTACTTTTATACAATCCACAAATAAATTTGTATTATTACTGAATTCTGATCTTATTCTAAACCATTTAAATCTTACAGAAGCTGAAAGGTCGATATCAAAAGAATTGGTTATTAAGTAAGTGTAACGGCCACCAGGTTCAAATAATTCAAAACTAGAAAAATAATAAATACAAATTTATATTCAAAAATAATTACTTAGAATAAATGTTTTTAATATTTTTACTATTTGTCAAGATGTTTTAAAATGTTGTGATCTTGGCCTTCAAATAATAATGTTAATTTTCCATGTTGAGTTATGTTTTCATTGTTTGATGTTTTCACTGTCACTTGATAATGAAACACTAAAATTATTTCATAATTTTTATAATTAATTTATTTAATTAAATGTAAATAAATATAATGAATAATTTAAATTCTATTTTTAATACTTACAACAAGAAGGATAATCAAAATTTGTTTCTAGATAAAACTCTTGAGTATTGTTTTCCATTCTTGGAATGTATTCATCTGCATTTATTCCCATAATTGCACATTTTTTGCCATCTTCTCCACAGTCTGCACAGTCTCCACTCATAAAAGAATAATAATCATCACACTTGTGGCCAATCATCAAACATTGCTCTGCCAATATGGATTCAGTAAAATATTGTGGAGCTGTATTGTGACTACAGCCATCTAAAACCACTAAATTAAGAAGTATTTTATAAATTTCACATTGTTAATATATATAAAAATAAATAAAAATTAATTTATGTCTTTACATTCATTATGTTTTCTATTTTCAATTTGTGAAAGAATGTCATCTGCACAAGACTTTTGTGCTCTTCCTCCATTGACATAAAAATAAACATGACCAACAGGTCTAGCAAGACTGTAACCTATTTGAAAATGTTAAAAACAATTTTATACATTTAACATTCAGCAAAACAAACGTTAATGAATTAATGAAAATTTATATATATTGCTTTATTTAGTACAAAACATTATAAAATAACAGTATGTCATATATAGATGTATATAATCATTTATTTTAAAAAGTTATATGTAAATTAAAGTAATGAATGAAATTCATTAGAAAAGTATTTCACAAGACTAACAAATAATATCTTCAACATTTTTCTTATATTAAAAATTTCCCAAAACCAATATCAATATCTTTACTTGAAGTTGCAAGTAATACAATAGCATTGTTTCCTGTTTCCACCAATCACAAAGACTTGCATGATTTTATTGGAATATACAGTAATTTATTTCATCTATTGTTTCAGTAAAATCTTGGAAATCTTTCTGATTAGTGTAAAAAGGAAACTAAACTATTATATTACTTGCAAGTTCAAATAAGGATATTATAAGTTACCATCATCTACAATGAATGTTACAATATCAATGTAATAAAATCTGAATAATTCATCTATCTAAATCAGTGTTTCTCTACGGGGCGATATCGCCCCCATGTGGGCGTTTTTCTATGTTGAGGGGGCGATTAGTAACAATTTATATTTTGGGGGGCGAAAATCAATTTTCTGGGCGATATAGTAAAACATTATATTAAGAATAATTAGGTATTTTATTCGTTATATCGTACAATAATTAAACAAATAACATTATACTAGTCACTAGTCTATTCAATGCAATGCGAATTTGGCGTTAGCCTTGTCCCTCGGTATCGAAATTTTGTAGTGAAAAGGGCGATACTACGTAACGGTTTTATTGAAGGGGGCGACGATTCGTTAGAGGTTGAGAAACACTGATCTAAATGCTATTAATCATTTTATCTAAAATGATTAATAGCATTTAGAACATGAAAATCATAAAAATTTAAAAATCAAATGTAGAGATAGTTTAAAAACTTGACCTGTTCCTTCAGAAGTTATATCAATACTGAACAAATTTTATGAAATATAATAAAATAATTGATATCATCAGTGATCAGAAAGTTATTCTATCTATTTAACACTGATACAGCTAATGAAAAAAATAATAATAATAAGATGTAAGAATGATTTTAGAAACTGGTGAATATTTCAACTTCCATTAAATACTGTATACAAAACTATTCAATTATCCTTTGTAGTTATCATTAATGAAGCTTTCAACATAATGAATAATTTGAAAAAAGAAATACAGTCAGTAGTCACACTTATAGCAATTTTAATGACAACCAGTCTAAGTGAAAATTATTGTTGAGTTAATTTGATTCTGGCCTTTATACAAAACTTTTCCTTTGTAATTAACTTTTTTAATACTGTACTACTATGCCCACCGGTGGCCTAGCGGTTCCGTCGCTAAACACTGGTAGTTCTGTCGTGGGTTCGCGCCGCGTTCGGACTGGCTGGCTACGTTGAGTTTTCCGAATCTTCTCCACGTTTGTAACACCTGAATAGGTGCCAGTTTCCCTTACAAGACCTCCCCGGAAGGCATTCTTTCCCCTCGCGTAACATCGCGCTCCGAAGAAGGCAACGGGGAACCACTCTGGATGTAACTTTCCCCCAGGATACACCTCGGCGCGTACTAACCACTTATTAATTACATTGCACCGGGTGCTCACCGACATCGGGATTCTGATATGGCACCTAGAGAGAGAATACTACTACATTATATTTAATTTCAATAGTGAAAAGACAGTATTAAAAAATGTAATTAATAATAATAGAGTAAGAAGCTAATTGCAATAAGAAGTAAATACTGGTATCTTCCTTTAATTATTACTGAAAGCCACGAAAACAAATAATAAAGTGCATTTAATTCAGAAATAAAATAATCCTATTATATTTTTAAAATATGAAATAATTTTTGCAGAAATTGATAAATTTAGTAAATTTCATATTACTTTGAAATTATATGATTTCTATTAATTTGACAAATAATTTCAAAATATATTTTACTTGTAAAAAACCTGTTTTATCAATTAATAAAAGGATTTTAAAATATAAAACATGTTTTGTAAAAGCAAGTTCTTTTACAAAAGTAAATAGTATTTTTTCAATAAATAATACAGCATAAAAACATCAATATTCATATGCTTTGTACGGGCATCTGTTAAAAATGTCTACCTCCTGCGTTTGTTACTATTACATCAACGAAATCAGCATCTGTATGATGAATCCGATGTTCCGGAGAAAAGAAAATAAAACATGGACCAGCAGGATCCAACGCTGCAAAACAATAAAAAAACATGTGTAAATGAAAAGTTAAAAAATTTCTAAATAATTAGGATATAAAATTCATACACGTGATTCTGCCCACTTTATTCAAGTTTTTTCCGGCGAATGCTACCACTTGGCCTCCTAAACTGAAACCAATTAAGTGAAAGCGATTTAAAGATGTATTTGTTTCTCTCTATTTAAAAAACAAAATTAATCAGGATCAACAATTAGAAGCTTGCAGTTGTTTATATAAAAAATATTAAAATTCCACGTACAACAAGGAGATTGATCGTCTTCGCAATTTCTTTCCCGGTGGCATAAGCATGAGCTATTGCATATGGAGCATAAAATTGGTTAGCGCCGTATTTCCAGTCAACTATTATAACATTATAGTCATATTTTTGAAGGAAACCTGATTTCATATACTGAAAAAATTGTATTGTAAAACGTAATAAATAATAATTGGTATATTGTGTTGATATTTACATTTTTTGTATTTCAAAGAATGTGAACAATAAAATTATTTTAACAATATCATTAAAAATACCAAAAAGTTTTTTAAAATCTTTTTTCTACTCTGCAGGTACTAAGCAAGCCTTTTTACGCCATAGTGAATTCGGCCGTATTTACAATGGGACGGGCAAATGGTGGGATTTTTAAATAGGATTCGACGTATTCTATCTAAAAATTTTGTAAGTTCGGATCGAGATTTCAATCCGGTTCTCTAGAGCAGTGTTTTTCAACCTGTAGGTCGCAAAGCCATACACGGGGGTCGCGAGTAAAAGAAAAAGACAAGTGTTTTTAGGTCCTACACTACAATAAAAAAAACTACAATTTCAGTGAGAACGCTGTGCCTGTTTATTTTACAGTACAATTAGTTTTTCGATCGATATTTAGTTCTCAACAGAAAGAAAATTAAATACTGTAAAAGAAAATCACTGACATAGTTTTAATATGGCCGTGGGGGGTCGCCAGAATTTTTTAACTTGTAAAGGGGTCGCGTATTCAAGAAGGTTGAAAAACACTGCTCTAGAGTAAAGGCTAACTTCTTTACCGCCTCAACCATGCAACCTTTATAGAAAATAATACTTAATTAAAAGGAAGCTTAATTACCTTTTTGAGGGCCCGATGCTCACCAGTGGCCAAATGGATAAAATCACTGAACACTGATGGCCGGATAGCCAAGAGGTTAAGGTGGCAGTCTACTGCTCTGGGGGTCGAAAAACTCCAGAATTTTTCAGAGGTGGTCCGTCCCTCACCACCTGACCGAACCCATAATGGATTTGCTAAAAAGGCCCTCTTAATGCCTACAGGACGGAAAGACTTTTAAAAAACTACTGAACACGATAGTTGGTTTGTGGTTTGGCGCCTCTTCAATGTGCTGGCCGCATGGAGTTTTCCGGATTTTTTTCGCCTGTCTAACATCTAAATAAAGACTAGTGTCCCATAAAATAGCTCTCGGGAGACATCCCTTTGCAGATCGTCTGTATGACATTGCCTTAAACCAGTAATGAGCAACCTTTTCTGAATGTGGGCCGAAAGTAAACTTTGTAGGCTTCCGTTGAGCCACATACATTTTTTTATATGAAGTTGCAGGCATTAAGTCTGACAGTACCAATACAATCAATAACCAGCAATACACTAGATACTAAAATAACAAATGCTAATGATATGCAAACTTTTGTTAGTAATACATGATGAGTAAAAAGTACTCATCATGTATGAATAGTAACGAATAGTATATTCGTTGTATGTAAGTAACGAATAGTATATTCGAATAGTATGAATAGTAACGAATAGTATATGTAACGAATAGTATATTCGGCCTCAGGCCGAATACCGAATAGTAACCGAATATTCGTTACATCAGTAGTAAAAAGTCTTTTGCGTCCCTTTCATTTCAAAAGAACAGGAGATTTTTTTAAATTTTATTAAAGTAATTACATAGGAAGTCATGCATGGAGAATTGGAAGGGGATCTGTTGTTGATCTTGAAAATGATTTTCAAGGTCATGTACCAGTACAACTCGTTTTACCTCTCATAAACTTAAAGTTGCAAAAAATGCAGTCTTAAACGTATTTATTTGAATTTAGAAAATAGTTTTAGACTAATTGACTTGTGCTCTTTAACTTTATCAATGGAACTTTTACGTTATTTCCTATTCCTATTAAAAAGTTACAACATAAGTGTCCCTGAAAGTAAATTTCGAGGTCAACAAAAGTTCTATCCGTTCTCCATGTATGACTTCCTACGTAATTAAATTAACAAAATTAATATATCTTCAGTACTTTTAGAATGAAAAAGGTACAAAAGACGGATCGAAAAACTTCAGGATTTTTTCATGGATGGTCTGAATATGTCGAGACCTGTCTCCGACCACCCTGCCGCCTCCATTATGGACCTGGCGCATTGATGTCGTCGCCACATTGTAGGCCTGGCAACGATGAGTATGATTAAAATAGGCCCTATTAGTAATTAGAGGACGGAATTAAATCAAAAACAAACAAAAATTAAACTAATGCGAATGAAAACAATTCGGATGCTATTTATGTTACCAACTTCTAGTGAGGAGAAAGGGAAGGTTTAAAAAAAGCACAACCCCTAGTTAAATTTTCAGAACATTTCAGAACAGTTTTCATTTTCCAAAAATTTAAAAAAATAACGGTAATTCCGAACCGTTGGTAACTTTTAAAACCGTCCTGATTGTAGTCCTGGCGAAACCCACGATGGGTCCATTTAGTGTCCACAGTGCGGAAAGTCAAAGATAAACAAAACTTATAATTGTTTATATGATTTATTTAATTTATAAATCATATAAATTATATTAAAATGTATATTATGAATGTCAATAAATTAGACATTTCTGACTTCATGGACATCTAATATTATTATTATTAAAATAAAATTTACTTACCAAACCCCAGTAACTATCAGGAGACGAACGATATCCATGAACAAGAAAAATTGTTTTATGATTTGGATTATAATTCGTTTGATGAATATCTGTTTCATTATTAATTATTTGATAATTTTCTGGATTTAATTTAGTATACAAACGATATTCGACATAATCTGCATTAGTGTTTTTGGCTATTGTAAACACTACTGATTCAAGAAGTGGACAGGTGGATTTATCTAGCAAAATTTATAAAATATTTTTAACACTTGACACAATAATGTAAAAAATTATCTAGTTTTATAAATTATAATTAAAATAAGAAAACATTATAGTTACTTTTCAAAACATTTAAATCAATATAAAAACTTACCAATTGGTCGTACGTAAGGATCATCAGCATTAGAAAAAAATGCAATCATGCTTAAGATGTAAATGCCGAATTGTATCATTTCGATAATGTAATTTTATTCAATTACGAATTTAAAATATTAAATTAATTCAGTTTCATATAGCTTATACAAAACCTTAACAACTGGCAATGATTGGTGAATGTTGAATATATATATAGTTAATTCTTATAGGAACAAGTGTTATATCAATAATAACAAAACGTGCTTTCCATTTAATTAAATTCGACTTTTATCATTCTTGTTACACAATTAACTAAATATATCAATTTACTTCCGCTTTAAGATTATATGTTGTATTTTATTTTCTATTTAAATAATAATATAAGTGTTTATTTTTAAAATATTTCAAATTACGCAAATTGTTTTTATCAGCACCTTTACACTATTTTAAAAATACAAATAGCAGTTATAATAATAATTTGTTTACAGATGTAAAGAGTTACATGCTACATTAGTTGTAAAACTGTGTTATCATTTTGGAAATTAACGGATATCCTGTGACTAATAGTTTCAATTAAGAAGATAATTAGTTTTATCTCATTTATAACTATATCCTATGTCGTTTTTTGCTTTAGTAATTGATAATGAAACTACTTGTAAATATGAGCAAATGTCAAACAACTTAAATCACTTTAATTAATATCATACAAAGTTTTTTGTAGAATTATTTCACAGATATGTTATCAAATGGCAAATACAATAATAATGCTGACTATTGTATTTGCCATTTGTTTATAATACTGTAATTTATCTGACTATAATTAATGACTATAGTCTACTTATTTCGAGATAAGACATTTATGATAGAATTAAGTAATCCTATCATAAATATGTCTAGTGTAGAAATAGTAACGATAAAAAAATAACTTTTCTAAAAAATTCAATAAACGAAACTTTTTGATTCCCTCTTATAGGCAGAGATTTACTGTATTTATTTATTATCGTAAAGCAATATGGAAGAGAGAGAGAGAGAAAGAGAAAGAAGAAACTAAAGACCACCGAACGTTGAGAGCGTTTTCTTATAGTCGTTTTTTTAGAAATTTTACTGTTGCAAAGAATAAAGAAACAAATATACCTGTACAACTATATTTCTTCCCTCTCAATTGCACCAACCGCTTGAATTTTGCATGCATTCCACTCCTTTTGGGTGAGTGCACAATAATCAAGTAATTTTTCTGTTGGCATTCCTATTTTCGCATTAAACACATGCAAAAATTCCATGAAAAGAGCATTCGTTATCTATGATTTCTGATTGTTGCAGTACTGATAGGCAGTGTTCTCACTTCGACAAAACACCTTGGCTTTTCGTAACTTTGCAATTATGAGCAAAGAATACTTCTCCGAACCATCTTCATTCACAACAAACAACACCGTGATCCTTTCTTTACTATTATGACATTGTTCGCCCTTTAACGTAAAAGTTTTGTCTGGCATGATATTATAAACATGCCTGCCTTGTCCGCATTAAAGACGTCTTGTGATGCATACTTCTCAAGAATTTTAAAAGAAGCTGTTTTGTTTGTCACTTGTCAAACGTAACTTCGTCAACACTTTTTCTTTCTCTTGAAGTTATATTTTAGACTAAGCCTTTGCGTTCTTTAAATCTGTCGAACCAGCCATTTGAAGGCACAAAGTCTGGTATACAAAATCTTGACATCAAGTTTAATGGCTTGCTCTCATATGTGTGCCATTGATATTGATACAGGCAGTGTGTGCCTGACGTATCCAGTTTATCAATACCATCTCAAGTACTTGATGTTTTACCCCGCGGATTTTGCTTCTTTTCGCAAAAGAAGCGGCTCCTTTTTCGCCTTCCTTCAAAATTGTGTTTGTTCTTTGTTCTTTAAAATTCCGGTCACCAGGGCCGGATTAACCCACTTTGGGGCCCTAGACATTTTCTTCTTATTAGGCCCCCTCCCTCTCCCACAAGAAAAAGAGCACACAAAAATATAAAATAATAAATAAAACTAAACTAAATAATGTGAAAACTAATTTATTTTATATTTTTACAGTATAATTCAGTATACAGGTATTATTATTTTTATTAGTAATAGGAATTTATTATTGTCGTTTTGAACACCATATAGTGTGAATACACGAATAATAGGCAATCTTCATTTTAAATTTATTCAATTTTTAAAAACGACAAAAATAATCACAGACACGGTTTCAAGAACGTAAAATGAATTTATTATTTATACCACCGCTGCTACTACTGAAAAACTGGGCAGTCTCTGTCGGCGTATCGAGCGCCAGCTATGCAATTAATTATTTATCATTGCTGTGCATGCTAACTATTTAGTATGTCGTCCCGATGACTGCACCGGGCCATTCAACTGGCTATAATATAATGTAACAGGAAGATTAGAAGTACGAAATAATCTAATAATCTTAACCTTTGTTGTTATTTTTTGCCCGGGCAACGCCGGGCTCATCGTCTTGTAGTTAATATTATTCTTATCGCTATAAAAAATTTCTAAATTATCGGAAGAATTAATTTCAATACGAAGAAACATAACACATTTTCTTTAGATTTTAGAATTCACAATAACCATATAAAAAGCAATATATTTTTCTTTATTTGTTTATTATACATATACAGTTGTCCAACATAAAAGTAAACTATACTATCAATATTTACAAATCCTTTGAAAATAGACATTTTGACCGGGCCCTAGACATTTGTCTCATTTGTCTATGCGATGATCCGGCCCTGCCGGTCACTATCGTCAATGGCAAATTGTGATTCCTAGTAATGTCTGTTGGCTTATGCCTTTTGGCCTTTTATATAATGTCGATCTGGATAGCAAGAACACCAACTATGAACATTCTGTTCAATCACGACCTGCCTGGATATCCCTAATACGTACTTTCTGTTTCAAGATCGTGCCATTTCAGTCAGCAAAACAAGCCAAGCTCGAATAAAACGTGCGAGATTTGTTATAGAAGCACTATTACTATCTGTATTCGTATCGGTCTCCGCAGAAGCTAGAATTTTATCTTATAAGAGAAAAAGTATGCAATTCTTTTGTATTAACACACAAAGTATCTTTTGTTTTTTCAACCTTATGAATATTCTACTCGCGCGAAGAAAGAAAATATTTCGTTCATTCGATGGAACGTCTTACACAGTATATTACACTACAGTCTTTTCTGGAAGGTAGCCTTCTACTTTCGTTCAGGACCATCTAGTGGTGGGAAAAAATTTACGAGCTCCAATATGTTAAAATCGGGCGTAGCTATATAGCATTGAAAGGAATTGAGTCAAAATATACATTATTAGACAAATACGTGCCTCTGAAAACTACGTTATAAGCGAAATGCGCTACGTTGTAAAGGAGAAAATTGCAGAGCATTGGGAATGACGTTGTTGAGGAAATATGAATATTCTACTCTTACCGTTATAAAGCGATAATTTATAACGTGGTTATACTGTATATGAATGATGTTAAAAATTAACTTCATAAAAAGGAACTTTCATCAATAATATCTTTTATATTTTCAGTTCATTCATTCATGAAACAAAAATTAATCATTTTTATTTCAAGAAAGATCAGAATTTTACAGTAGAATTTTATCAAACATAAGTTATATTTCAATGTAAAGATCAGCTTTTTTTCTCAACTCTACGCCCTGTTTCAACTAAGAGGGCCTCTTTTTGCAAGCCCATTATGGGTTCAGCCAGGCCCACAATAGGGCTGCCGGGTGGTGAGGGACGGGGACCGACATATCCAAACGGACCACCGAGTTTTCGACCCGTTCGGATTCGAACCCGGGTCCCCCAGAGCGGTAGGCTGCCATCTTGACCCCTCCGCTATCCTGCCGCATAAAGATCAGCTTGACAAAGAATCAAAATTTCACAATAAATTCTTCCATTCTAAATGATTTCGTAGACAATAATTTTTATATATATTTTACATAATTTTAAAAAACATTTTTATTGATCACTTTTTGGAGGTTGGAGTGGTGTCAACCCTGACACCTACCATTTCAACTTCCAAAGTGATGTAATGGGTGTTGTCAACCCCACCACCGACTACATCACTATAGTATATTTTCATACATATATGATTAAATTTTACATTTGTTTATGTTTTTGGTTGGGTTTTTGGATGGGGCCACTCCCTGAAATCATCAAAATGTCATCTGAGATTCGAAAATACACAAAGCAAGTTAAATAAAAGCATTTAATAATAAAAATGTCAGCTAACAAATATCACCCTTTTAAAAGAGTTATTTTTACTCCAAAATATATTGCTAGTAACATGGTAATCCTAACAATGAATAACCTTTACTTCTGGTAGCAAACTTTAATAATTCGTTAAACGAACGATTTCGACCTTACCCAAGATCTGCTTCAGGTTAAGGCCCACCGTGGCCAAGCTGTCTTCGTACCTTAAACACTGGGAGTTCGGTCGTGGGTTCGCGCCTCGCTCCGACAGGCTGGCCACGTGGAGTTTTCTGGGTTTTCTCCACGTCTGTAACGCCTAAATAGGGACCAGTTTCTCTTAAAAAGATCTCTCCGAAGGCATCCCCCTAGGCAGATCGCCCAAGTGTTGCGTTGCCTTAACTTAACAAACAGCTTCAGGTTAAAGATCAATTTCAAAACTGAAATGCTAGGAATAGAACGTTTTTGAACATTAAATTCAAGATTAAATTCTCCAAGGGCCAGGGGCAACACCTCAATTACCCAAAGGGTTTCTGACGGAGCTCGGAATCACGACCCAATGCTGAATGCACTATAATAGAATACAACCAATACGTACATGCTTTATATAAGGAAATAGTGGGCATAATGGGTACCAAGCTGGTTTCATAAGGTTTCAATCAATATTGCTTTATTACAAAATACTTGATCATCTTAGAGCTCCAGGTATGTATAGTGTTCCAGTGAGGGACAACAGGTTCCAGAGAAACTTAGTTTACATTGGTTCCACCAAACATTCTGTACAACAAAGGGTGCTGGGACACAACTATGACATTGACAACAAAAGGCACACCACCGCTCTATCCACATATGCCACTGACCAGGAAGTGCATGCAGATCTTCCTAACACCAGGCTAATAAAACAGGCCTTTCATACTGACCATATTAGGGCCCTGAAGGCCCTAGAAACATGCAAGGCCAGCCTGACAGGCAAGTGCATCAATTTTAAGGACAGTAACACATTATCATATGCCTGACGTTACTTGTGTGAGAAGCATGGCAACACTAACGCACATTGAACTTATATTTACTAGCATGCTGCAC
Organism: Centruroides sculpturatus; assembly: GCF_000671375.1. Lineage (NCBI taxonomy): Eukaryota > Metazoa > Arthropoda > Arachnida > Scorpiones > Buthidae > Centruroides > Centruroides sculpturatus. The sequence continues at coordinate 35,206 of NW_019384476.1, forward strand.
CCTCAAATAATAAGTACACAGGGAGTGCATTATACATATATAGCAAACTCGTTAAGTCTTTGTTTTTTATATGTTCGAAATATTTTAAATTTAATGTTCAAAAACATTCTATCCCTAGCATTTTAGTTTTGGAATTGATCTATAACCTGAAGCAGACCTTGGGTAAAATCAAAAGCATTCATTTAACAAATGATTAAAGTTTTGTCACTAAAAGTAAAGGTTATTCATTGTTGTTATTAGTACCAGTGATTAAGTTAAAAGATATCTTTATATGGTAATCCAGAGGGAGGAAAATGGGGTATTTGCCCTCCCATGGAATTGAGTAAAAAATTCCACAAATTATAATCTTAAAAGTGAGATATGTAACCTTAGACCCTCAACCATGAAATGCTTTGATGCACTTTATTCTATAATCAATTTGAAAAAAATCCTCCCAAAAAAAATTGAATAAATTTATTGATGTAATTACTTGTCTTCAATCTTTGTCCCTGCTGATGCTCATATATTTAATTTTTTAATTTTGTAAAGATTTTGTATTTTAACATTTTAAGACTGTAAATTGCATTACAGTTTACACAAACCATTAATCAATGCTTTTGCCATTCCATTAAAATATTTCTTATAGTTAACCTACACTGTAAAATATTTTGCTTTATTTAGGAATGATCAATATACCAAGTCCTTGGCAGCCAGATGGCTGAAGCCTTACAAGCACTAGCATGCTATTCTTGAGATCCAGAGTTGAATCTGGATGAATAATCCGAAGAATTTTTCACAAATGGTTTTTCTCAGATAGGTTAGGCCTGTCCCTCAGCAGCTGGCTGCCTTCATTTTGAACCTGGTTAAATTCATAATAGACTTAGAAAATAGTCCTCTTAGTGCCCACAGAACAGAAAGAGAGAAAAATAAAACAATATACTAAGTTCATAAGTTTCCTTAAAATGTTAATTATTATAAAAATTTAAATATATTTTGAGGTTGAACTGAAATCTCTTAATGTATCCAAGAATAGTTTGATGTTAATTTAATTAGCTTCAATATTAGCTAATGCAGTTGAAGATTAAATATATATACAGTACAACATATTAAAATTTTAAGATAAAATTTTTACTGTACAAATTGCTAAATACATCAGAATAACAAAATCATACATTTTCAAATACTACAATGAATTATCTGCAAGATCTCGCTGATCAAAGTAATTTGCTACTAAACAGATGAGAAGGTTTAAAGCTATCAAGTTAGGATCTTCACAACTTGTCTGCAAAAAGAAATTATTTTCAGTATGATAGAGTTGAAAATTTATTACCTTTATATAGTTTAATAATAAATTGAAGATATATTTAAAGAACTGGCTTACAAGATTTGCCCTCAATTTACAACAAACTCTTGCCAAAGATCGTAAAGAAGAACAAGCTTCAGGTGTTAATGGCTTTTCTAGGCAGGCCAAAAGAGCATAAAACCAACGTCCCTAATAACATTATTGTTCATTAACCTTAAATATTTTATATAAGAAAAAGTTTAATTTATTGAACTGTATATACTTACCTGTTGTGGTGTAAAGCCTGTTACTTCTAACCAACTTATATGATAATTTAATACTTGTTCTATAAGCAGCTATAAAATAATAATATAAAAACTGAGATTTAAAACAAGAGAAATATTTGATTTAAAAACCTGAAAGTTTCTGAAACTAACTTGTGACATAGCACACACAATACTGAGCGATGGAAGAACACCAGTTTCTTTCAAATTTTTTTCAGAAAGTTTGTTATCTATTCCAGAAATACTTGTATTGCCATCATCAACTATTATGTTTCCAGGTTGAACATTACTTGCATGGCCACCAAAACATAGTTGACACCAACCAATATCATCATCTATTTTCGGCTAAAGATATTAAAATAAATTTGATATAATTTAAATTAAATTGTCTTAGATATTTGTATTATTAATTAAACTTGAATATTTTCTATTATGATAAATTCAGACAATGCCTTCAATTAAATTTCAGAAAAATAAAATGATTACATGTAAAAGTTATTTTTTTTATAGTTTAATGCTTTTGATCTTCACAAGAGTTATTTGATATACTTATTTATCTGTCAAAATTACTTCTAATGACAAATAAGGAAAATTCAAAAGAATATGTTATAAATAATGTTAAATTCTTTATACAATCATTTATTCACTTATTTTTTGTTAAGTTGAATCAGAAAATAACTTCATATATCTCTATTTCAGATACCAAACTCATAATATCCAAAAATAAATTTAATCTTATTCCATAGAAGAATTGTTGAAAAAAATAATAATAATAATAATATAGTCTATAATTATAGTACAGTCTATGTGAAGAAGGTACCTAATAACATGGCTATCAGTATTTGACAATGGTCCATTATTTTAGATGTGAAGTTTATGTCAAATGCCTTAAACCTGAAACATCCGAAATATATACAGTCAAATTTCATTAACTCAAACTTAGTTAATTCAAATTTTTGGATAATTTGAATTATACAAATTCCCCTTGAGTTTCCTATTAAATGTAATGTAAAAATTACTTGTTTAATTCAAATTTTAAAAAATAATTTTTGGATTATTCAAAGCTAGAACATCCTCATATTTCAGAAATTACCAGAGTTTAGAAATTTGAAGCTGGAGTAACTTAGTTCATACTGAGCAAGTAGCAAATTCAAAAAGTAAAAAAAATACAAAACTGGTCTAAACTGAAAAAAGTGATTGCAAATATTCAGCAGCCAATCATTTACAAATATGAGAGAAACATCATCGACAAAAACAAAACATTTCCAACATCTCATCTTAAAAACTACTAGAAACACAACACAACAAATGGCAATGTAATATGTGGCAAAATATTTCTGCTAGCAAAACAGCTCAACAGTTTTGAACTTCTGAGTGCTATGCAAAATGGTAAAATTCACCAGAAATGACTTTATTTATGATGTATTATTCACTCTGTTTTTTTGCTATCACCGGTGATTCATTCTCAGTGCGAATTAAGCTGGACGAGAAAATGTGATAACCAAAGAAATTACACTGTATATGTATTACTTAATAATTAGCAATGAAATTGTTTAATTAAAATTTTGGATAATTTAATTATTTTGCATTCCCCTTGAACTTTGAATTAACCAAATTTGACTGAATTTACATAATTTTTCTAAGCCTCTAAATGTTTATAAATTTTTCAATTTTTATAATGCTTTCATATACATATAAAAATATATATTAACTAGCAGGTGGGCCCGGTGTTGCTCGGGCAAAAGTAAAGCTAAGATAAAGATTATTACGTTACAGTCAACCTTACCCGTTTTCACAGAATGTTAGAATTGGGCCCCCTTGTTTCCAGACTAATTAGAGAATTTTTAGATGGGTCTAAAAATATGTTTGATTTCTTGCAAAAAAGCAAAAAACTGCATCTGCGTCTTGCACGTCGCTTTCTCTTAACAATTCCATTGTTACGTAACATTTCCATTGTTGACACTTCCATTGTTACGTAACATTTCCATTGTTGACACTTCCATTGTTACGTAACATTTCCATTGTTGACACTTCCATTGTTACTTAACACTTCCATTGTTGATGGAAGTGTTAAGCCTTAATCCTGTTCCTCTCCCCGTGGGGAGGAATTTTGAAAAATCCCTTCTTAATGTGCGTTTTCATGACGTATCCTATCTGTGTACCAAATTTCAACTTTCAACGCCTAACCGTTTGGGCTCTGCTCTGATTATTAATTATTATCATCATCAACCCGTCTCGATTATATATTAGATAGCATTATATAATATATTTTTAATGTAATTAACATTATTTTCTGCATTGTTCATTAATATTAAACTCTGCTAATATTAAAAAAATTATTTTCATCTAAATAACATGTTTAAGTATTTTTTTTTATTCTGATGAAACCGTGTTGTTGATTTTATCTTGCTTCTTTACAGACACTACAGGCTTCATTCAGCCAACTGAATAAAGTGGTGAATAATCTGCCAAGTGTTGAATAATGTCACCTTAGTGTGTCTGTAAAGAAGCAAGAAAAAATGTTTAAGTATATAACAAACTTCATATTTAGAAACTGAATAAGTAAATATGTGTATTCTTCAACCACTAACCAGCGTGAAAATTTCAAACTAATATTGGCAAACACTTTCGATGCCCCTCCTGGGCTCTTCTTCAGGCCAAATTTAATGTACTGGATTCTTAATTCGAATATTTTTAAATAAGAACGTGCTCTGTTACTAGAAGCAATGCATGATCAGAAATTCTTTCCTGAAGCAGCAATGTACACAGAAACAGCTAATCTCTAGTGCAGGCTTGCAAAGAAATTATGGCTGGGAATACGCCTCATCAGATATTGTCCCGCATACAAGCGCTGTGCGACTGGCCCACTACAATCTGCATATCAGCCAATCTGTAAACCAAATGCATATCAGCCAACTCTGTGTCCTTGTGCAAAATGACGATTCCCTGCAAGAATGCTCAGAACTTTTGTGCAACACCATCTACCGCTTCAGGAAAGCATTTCTGACTCTGCACTGTTATATGATTCCAAGTTGTCAGGATGCACCCTACCCCTCTTAGAAGTTCTGAAATATTTAATTGAGACACCCCTTATATATGCACATATTAATTCCTTCAATTTTCATGTCAATTATTAATTTTCAATAATGAACTTTTAATCAAGCAATTTTTAATATATATTTTCCAGAGAAAACATACAAGTGGCATATAAAAAAATTTTAACTCTTAAAAAACAAAAATAAATTCTGATCAGAAATTTAGCTAAAATATATTTTTGAATCATTATATAATAAAAAAAATTATGAAATTCATAAAATTTACAGATAATTTAATAGAGAGGTTGAGGCGCACGTTTTAAACGTGTAAACGTGTACGTGTGATGTTCGGCGCCGCTTTCCCGTAAGCCTAAAAGTTTGACGATGGTGTTTGGAATGTCGAGCGTGATTCCACCGACTATCCAAACACCATTGTCAAACTTTTAGGCTTACGGGAAAGCGGCGCCGAACGTCACACGTACACGTTTACACGTTTAAAACGTGCGCCTCAACCTCTCTAATTTTATAAAAGATTTTATTATAAGGAAATTATACTTACTAATATAGTTTTTAGCTTTATATTCTTTTCTTCTAAATTCTTTTTATATTTTGATAATTTCTGAAAAGTAAATATATAATAATAATAAATACTGTAACTGAAAAATTCATAAAATTAAATTATTTTTGATAAAAAAAGTTCAACTTAATCATTAAAGAATAAACAATTTTATTAAAATTATAAAGATACAACCAACAATTGCCTGAATGATTGAGCTAGAATTTGGCTAATTAAATGATTAATATTAAGCAATTTGTCACTAGAGGAAGGTGTTAGACACCACTTCTTGATTAAATTAATAATTATAATTTTAATAATCTATTAATGAATTTAGAACCTTCTGGAATAAAAGAACTGACCCAGGGTGGGGCTTCAACCTGCAACCTTTGCTTGCCACGCTGTTCGCTTGCCAGTTGCACCACTCAGATTTTAATTTGTTTAAATGAATTTAAACTAATCATTTAATTAGCCAAATTCTAGGCTGATTATTCAGGAGATCATTGGTTGTATCTACATACACTTATCAGGCTTTAAGATGTCTATTATATAAAAGTATAAAGTTAAAAAAAAATTAATGATTCAATTTTGTTTCATTGAAAAAGTGTTTGATTATTTAAACACACTTAAATACTTAAATTCAAATTCTATTTTGAAATTTCAGAAATATTCAGTGAACTTTTATGTGAAATAGTAATTACATTTATATATCTATCTGGACAGGCTGATAATTTTTGTAGGCATGCTGTAATAATATTCAATGTTTGAATAATGAGTAATAACTTTAACAAACAATGTTAAATAATCAAAAATAAATATAAATTCTTTATTAATAACAAAACAGTTTAAAAACTTTATCATATTTGATTTCATTTAGATGAATATGTTTTTATTCCTTTGAATTATAAATTTTTTTTATAAAACTTTAATAAAAGGTACAAATCAGAAATTATTTTATACCAAAATTAATGTATTTCTGCTGAGAACATTAGGACATAACTCTGAAAATGCTATTTTGAGATAGCTTCTTTCATTATTTTTGTCAAAACAATAGTTCAGTATGAATGAAAGATTTCAATCTTGATTTCAATCTTTCATTCATACTGAACTATTTGAGTTATCAAGCAAATACTTCACAAAACTAGACAATGAAACAATACGTTACCACAGTACCATTATCTAGTCCAGCGATTTTATTTCTCTGAAAAATATTTCATAAATATTTATAATTTAATTATGTCAATCATCTAGGCACATCTGATTGGAGATTTTGAAGTTTTTAAATACATCATGTTCTTTAGACTTTTCCATTTTTAAATAATACCTGAAGATCTTAGGATACGATCAAAAACATTTATTTTACAGAGAAATAAAGTTGCTGAACTAGATAAAGAAACAGTGGTTATATATTTAAGTTATGAGTTATCCAATTGATTTTTTTTGTTTCTAGCTACAAATTGATTACTTTTTCTTCTCTTTCAAGTTAGTACATAATTTTTTAAATTTTAGTTACATCACTAGAGCATAAAAATATGAATAAGATTTGAAGATTTTTGTGATGGAATAATGACATAATACATACAAGGTGCATTCCGTAAGTAATGCAACCAGATTCATAAAAAAATCATTTATTGAACATATTCTTACAATTAGTCAAAAATATTCGAAATAGAAACCTCCTGCATCAATACACTTGTGAAGGCAGTGTTTCCAGGCCTGGAAGGCATTCTAGAAGGCCTTCTTTGGAATGTCCTTTAGAGATGATGTAACATAACCCTTGATGTTTTCAATTGTGTCCCAATGTTTCTCTTTCATGGCCCCTTTTAAGCAAAGAAAGAAAGAAAAAAAAAGTCAGCGGGAGCCAGGTCAGGACTGTAAGATAGCTGTGGAACCAATGGGGTGTGGGTCCTGGCCAGGAAATCATTGACAATGAAGGCGCTGTGGCTTGGCACATTGTCATGATGAAGTTTCCAAGTGTCCTTGATGTCACTTCGGCAACGCACAATCCTCCTTTTCAGTCTTTTGAGCACTTCCAAGTAGAAAGCTGCATTTACAGTGGTCCTGGCAGGTTCGAATTCATGATGGATAATGCCTCTGACATCAAAAAAGACAATGAGCAAGGTTTTGATCCTGGACCTTCTTGGGACGGGGCAACTTGTGCCATCAGAAAACTTGTGATTTGGACAAGCAATCACTCCCAAAGGCCTGCTGAATTAATGTAAAGGTTTCGGTAGCAGACTTTCCAAATTTAATGCAAAATTTGATAGCGTAACGTTGCTCCACAAAATGCTCCATTGCGTTGTGTTACATTAACTCAAAACGGGATTCACGGGAATGAACGTCCTCACCCACCCCATTGGAAGCAAATGAGACCGAGCGAGTTTTGAAGCTAACACCCCATGCCATCTAGTGCAGCAGGTTAGAACTAGACACGACTATCATCGCGTCATGAAAAAATTGGTCACATTACTTATGGAATGCACCTTGTATATTTTACTAAATGATTGAGTGTCTCATTGTGCACATAACTCAAAATTGACAATTTTGGAGTTTTGTCACTAATATTCTCAGCAGAGAATATAAAATAATTCATGTTATAATTCTTCTTATTGAATAGTAAACAATAAAGTTAGTAAAATTACAGAAAGGATATAAATTAAAAGTATAAACTTTTTTCATTTGAAAATTTTATCACTCTTATGAATTTGTATATTTTTATAAAATACTTTCTATTATCTATATGTATAAAAATGAATGTGTGTGTGTGTGTGTGTGTGTTCATCCTTCATGCATTACCACACCATTTATCTGATTGCCGCGAAACTTTGAGAAATTGTTTAATATACTCCCTTGAAGGTTTCTGGCGTAGTACGATTGCCATGAAGCTTTGGGAAGTTTTTTAATACACTCCCTTCCGA